>NW_024882544.1:0-252624 GCF_019059575.1 Amphibalanus amphitrite | reverse complement strand
CCCCCCCCTCCCCCCCCCCACACACACACTTTTGATATTTAGCAATCATCGTTCATGGTTACAAATTTGTATTTTCAATTTCCTAGCCGACTTGTTCTTTCGAAGCGGAAAACGAAAATCGATCAAGAATAAAATAAAATATTTTAAAAACGATTTTGGTGCATTCTCAAAATAAATTGTCTAAATCCGAGGAGTTTTCAGTATTTGGTGGGGATTACTTTGACTGACCGTCCGACCAGATCCCCTAGTCGAAAATCCGTGGCGACGCCACTGCGTCTATATGTTTAGTTTGTTCTCCGGAGCAGATCTGCGAGCTGGCGCAACTCTGGGTTAGGTCTCCACACACCACAGGGTTAAGGTTTCACACGGGACTTTGCACATGCCAAGTTGACTTGCCAAGTTGATGTCACTTTGTCACTTTGATATTTCGCACTTGGCCTGACTTCGCACTTGGACTGGGAGCATAAACGCCCGTCCATTCGCAAACGGCCTAGGCCAACTGCAATAACGCACATGGACTAGTCCATTCGCAAACGGCCTAGTCCAAGTGCGTTATCGCACTTGGACTAGGCCATTCGCGAATGGACACTAGCCCTTCGCACTTGGCCCGCACATATATATCCTGATGTGTATGTATACAGCGTCATCATTCGCCCCACATGTTACTCGTTGTCAGTAAAACAATGCACGGCGATCAGCGCAGATAATGCATTACGGAACTGAGAGGCACAGGGCGCACTCAGACGACGCTCATTGTTTTTGGCCGCCGGATGTTGGCAATATGGGAGCCCTCGGCCGGCGAAGGAGCCGAAAGGGCCGCCGATTGGGCGTCAGCCAAATCGGCTCGGCAACCATTAATGACGCCGTAATGCTGATCTGTACAGCAGTGTCCGGTCCCTAATCGTGGCCCGGCCCACCCGCCGACAGCCCCGGGTCAGAGGACGACACACCGGCGGGTAATGACACACGGGCCGGCGAGGCGAGTAGCGGCCGGCGCCGGCGCCGGTGGAGAGTTGGCTCCGTCGCTGCCGCCACTGACCCCGCTGACAGGTCGCGGTAAAC
The DNA here is from genome assembly GCF_019059575.1 of Amphibalanus amphitrite. NCBI lineage: Eukaryota > Metazoa > Arthropoda > Thecostraca > Balanomorpha > Balanidae > Amphibalanus > Amphibalanus amphitrite. The sequence goes on along the minus strand of NW_024882544.1, from coordinate 251,562 downwards.
AGGCGTCAGTGGCGGGCAGGGGCGGCTCAGCTCGGCGTCTCAGATACCCGGCCAGGGGCGAACGGTCGCAGGTCAGACTGTCATCACCCCGACACTGTCGGGATAGCCAGTCGGCAGGCCGGACTCCTGACCACAACTGAACTGTGCCTCTGTTCCAGCTGACCACCCACTGGACCTGGACGTGCAGATACCCTGATGGCCGGCCGTCGAATCTTCGCTCTGTTCGATATCGATTTACGACAAAGCTTAACTGCTATTTTTTCTATGCAATCATGGTCCAACAAGAGACTACCTATTTACCTACCAAACGACATCTGCTTTTGTCGGAAATCCGTCGTGTTCTCTCATGCTATGTTCCGGCCAGGCGACTTCACCAGTGTTGCATCGGTATTCAGCGCCTCCCAATTTGCATACGCCGAGTGCTTTAACTGTAACTGGGGCTCCTGTCACAACACACCGTAGTGTCGATCTATTCTCGCTGTCGCCCAGGCTGTAGTGGTAACTCCATTCGCCCACGAACCCCATCGGGTACACACGTGTGAGTCTTCAGGCGGCTGAGACTGGGCTGCAGCACCCGGCACCTATCAATGCAGCCGGCACAAGCTGCAATAACTGGGATTGTAGCCTACGACTGCCTGTCTGTATAGGGGCTGCAGTCCGACAGGAATCCAGCATCTGGAAATGCAGCCAATACCTGTATTGCTGCCTCTGGATCTGAAGCCCATACCAACCTCTATCTTTGGAATGCAACCCGAATAAGCCATTACTATACCTGCTTCTGTGGCTAAATCTGCAGTCCATATCTACCGCTGCGGCTGAGTCTGCAGTCCGTACCTGCAGCCGTAGCGGCCAATCCCACCCGAGCCGCTCTCGACCCGTATGCAGGGCACGGAGCGTCTGTGTTGTTTGGAGGCGCCTGACGTGCCGAATCGCCACCTCCGCAGCACCGTCTTCACTCGCCAGACACAACAGAGCGGCGGCGACAGACGGTAAAACACGCCACCGGCGCACCACAGACGGACCGAGGCGGCCCTGAGGTGGACTGGTATGGAGGCGCAGAGTGATCCCTGGAGAGATGAGAGTCCTGTATGTGATTGAGCCTGAGTGAGGTTGAGGCTGCATTGCATCGCGTGGTTTTCACCCGAAGTCTGCGTTACTGGCTGTTTTAAAGACGCATGTGAAAGGGCGCCATTGATTTTACGCGCAGAAATTCAATAGATCAATGCCCCTCAATACGTATTCACCACTCAATGCATCAAGGCTAGATTTTATAACGTAGAAATTTGAACTAGCGCTTGCTGAAGCCAGTCGTACGTCGCCGGTATTTCTCAGACCACAGTCCTTACCGACCATCCCCTGCCTATGACCGTATAGAGTCCCCGTTGCGGTGTCCGTTCGCCAATCAGCGGCCCCCGCCGGCGCAGAATCCCATCAGGGATGCACGGCCGGACACGCCGCTAGAATCGCACTGATGAGCGGCGGCGTGGGCGCCAATTCTGCGCTGCGCCGGCCGCCGCATTCACCGGGACGGGACTGATCAGTATCACACACTGCATCACAGTCCATGATTGGGTATATCACACTACCAGCACAGCCAAGGATCGGGACCGATCACTCGGCCAGCACAGCCCAAGATCGGAATCATCACACACCGCCACAGTCCATGATTGGGACTGAGCACACGACCAAGTTCAGGATGGGAATAATCAAACTCACAATAACAACAGGACACGGATGATGGATCAGCCCAAACACCATCAGATCCTTGCACACAAAGCCAGAATCAGGCGCACCACAGTGCCACCAAACATCAAGGACAGCGGACCTTGATACATTATGAGGTAAGGTTGGACCTGCCATTGCCAAGGGTAGGTCAGATAACACCCTGTGTCATCCCTCTGTTGCATGCTATGTATTCTGAGACCGCTGCCGCCGCTGCCCAGCGTTCACCGAGGTCGGGTGGAGCAGCAGGTCAGGTCTCCGCTCGGTGAAACGGAGCGGCGTTGGCCAAGTTTTTGCTCGGTGCCCGGTCGGCACGGCACCGCGGCATCTGATCCTGGACTCCGGTCCGCCGCCAGGGGTGGGGGCGCACAAAACCGGCGACGGACGCACACCTGAGCCGACCAGCGGCGGTGAGAGCGAGACTGGGCCACAGCCGCCATGCGGTGGTAGGTCACTGCAGCCGCGGCTGAGGGTAGCGTAGAGAGGGGCAGACTCATGCAGGGAGAGAGGGGGATGGAGAGAGAGAGAGAGAGAGAGAGAGAGAGAGAGAGAGAGAGAGAGAGAGAGAGAGAGAGAGAGAGAGAGAGAGAGAGGAGAGAGAGAGAGAGAGAGAGAGAGAGAGAGAGGAGAGAGAGAGAGAGAGAGAGAGAGAGAGAGAGAGAGAGAGAGACGGCTCAGAGGGGCGTACTATGAGAATATCATCCGGAGGGGCGGGAGGCTCGAGTAGCAGCGCCGACTGTCAGACAGTACAGTTCCACACAGCCCATTCAGCTCCTGATTCTGCCCCCTCGCAGCAGCACGTGTCCGCCGTCCCACACATCCCCCTTCCCAGCCTAGCACGGCGCTGGTCTCCAGACCTCCCGCAGAGCCGATCGTAGTCCCGGCCCGCAGCCGGCGCCGGTCTGCGCCATAACTCTCGATGGTGGATGACAGGCCGGCTCGGCGCAGCGGCCGGCCGAATCGAACTGCGAGCCAGCCGCCCAGTCGAGGGATTCACCATCGCCCACGGTGCGTCCGAAGCAGGGCCGGCACGACATTGGTGCTGTCTGTCTTGCCGTGGTCCCGAATCGCGGGCGTCACGTGCAGGTATTTTTGAAGTCGCAATAGCACGCCACAGGTGTGCTCCATCATCTCGCCCACCCACACAGCTCTGCTCAGTCGAGTGGCTATTTTACCCAGATCCTATACCACCACCGCAGCCCACGGCTGCTTTCTCCGAGTCACCTCTGCTCCTCCCGCTTCCTTTGCCTTTCCCTCAGCCAGCTCAGGTCACCCAGGTCACTCGCTCCCTTCACCAGTGCCCTCGCCCATCGCCTCTGCAGGGCGGCCACGCTCCCAACACCGCGCCCCGGCCGCGTGGGTAGCCGGTGGGGAGGGGCGGGGCGGGGGCGGGGCAGCACGACCGGCTGGCACGCGGCACGGTCGGCCCGGGTTGAGGTAGGTCAGCTCCGCCGCCCGGCGCGCCCCGCGGGCGGCAGGGCGGTGTCGCACGGTGAGCGAGCGGTCGGCCGCCATCCGTCATCGGTGGCGGCCGATGACGGGCGCCACTCCGATGACGCATACCGAGTCTGAGCTCTGACACCGCCAGCAGGTCGGTAAAACCAGGGTATATTGGGTAAAACCACCGAGAGACACCAACAGCGGCCAACTGCGAATGGGCCTGAAAACAGCACAGGCAGTGGCCCGAAGCAAGGTGAACACAAAAGTCAAAAAGGTACAGTGTATTAACCCTCGCCCATGTAGGGGGGGGTTGGTGCACCCCCCCCCCCTGAGGCTTTTCGGAAATAGTGCAAAAACGGCGGCGCGCAGCGCCGCCAAATTTTGGGTACCTTATGGGGCAAACCTTGCGCATCTTTTGATAAAAAAAAATTTGACCGGGTCATGTCAGGTCACGGAGTTATGACGTCACAAAGGGAACAGCCTCCGGCCGGATTTTCACAAACTGAGTGCCAACGCCCGAGGTTTCCTGCCGGTGGTACGGACATCGGTTGATGGATCGTGATGAAACTTCCCATGCATGTTGGGGCAAGTATTGGCTATCATATGGTATAAGAAACTTGACCGGGTCAGGTCAGGTCACGGAGCTATGACGTCACAAGAGGAACAGCGTCCGGTACTATTTTTGAAAAGCGCCCGAACCACTATTTTGCTAATTCTTGTCACCTCAATGGGAATATGCAGCAATATTAGCTTCTATAGGGAGCAAATGGACCTCCCAAATCCAAAAATACAATCAGATTTCAAAAATTTAAATTTTGATTTTTCGAATTTCTGCCGCCGACTGTGACCTTGCCGACTTCCGGCGCTCCCAACGCGCCATTTTTAGAGCTAGGGAAACGAAATACATACCAAACGATAGAGAATTGATCAAGGAACACCATAATGAAGGTTTCAAGTCGATATCTCCCACCGTTTCGCCGCAGTCGCCGCGGAAAGTTGAAAAAAGTCTATTTTTCCGAAAATTTGACCTTTGACCGGTCAAAAGTAGGTCAAATGTTGACCTAGGACCAAAAAATATACCACCAATCGCGAGATCTCGGCGAGAGCAATCCGTTGGTCTTTTCCGCTAAGCTCTACGACGCTCCGTTTTCAAACGCCAAGGGGGGGGGTCGCACCAACCCCCCCCCCCTGCATGGGCGAAGGTGGCAGATCGCCGTTTACGGGCGAGGGTTAAAGCAGGTTATTCTAAAAATGTCTCCTAAAAATGTCTCTTATTCTAAAAATGTCATTTTAAATAAATGTGTGTAGTCAGCGGTCATGTGAGTGTGAATGAATCATGTCGTATGGAGTGACTGTAGAGTGAACCTGATCAGTGTGTGACTGGAGGGGTTGCCCGAGGCATTGTGTCAGTAGTACTGGGAAGAATGATGTGACGGGGAGCCAATGGGATGAATGATTGATGACGTGATATGACGTGATGCCCCTGTATAAATGTTGTGTGCGTTCGTGTACCGTTGAGTCGTCGTGGACCGCCAGACCTGAATAGAGTCTACCAAAGTGTTGCCCAGATCTTTTCTTCTACATCTTCTACAAGCTATTTCGGCGTTTCGGCATCATCATGGACACACCGACAGAGACGGGCGCTGTGGTGCAGGGATCTGAGCAGGTCCGGATCGGAGCTGGACTCGATCCTCGCCTCATCGACGAGTACGACGGGAGCGGCGACGTCGTCGAATGGCACACGCAGGCGTCACTGCTCTGTGAGTATCGCGGTGTGTCGGCGGCGGAGGTGTTGCCCATGCGGCTGAAAGGTGGTGCTTTCGCCGTGTGGTCACAGCTGTCCGCGGTGGACCGCCGGTCAGCAACGGCGACACGAGACGCCTTGTTTAAGGCGTTCGCCATGGACGACTTCGCGGCTCACACAGCATTCGTCGCACGTCGGCTAGAGCCGGGGGAGAGCGCTGATGTCTTCCTGGCGAGTCTGCGCCGCTATGCTGCCCTGTTCGGCGGCGTGACGGACCGACAGCTGGTAGCTGCCTTCGTCAACGGTCTGCCGGCGTCCGTGGCGGACACAATCCGAGCAGGAACCAGGTCAGAGCAACTCAGTCTGGAGAGCACAGTCGCCCGCGCGCGGGCGGTGCTTGGTAATGACCAGACGCAAGCTGTGGCGGCGGTTCACAATGATCTGCAGCGGCGGCAGCGACCGAAGCGCCCACCTCGTCCCAGACGCTGCTGGACGTGTGGGACTGAGGGTCATCTCGCCGCGGCCTGCCCAAACGCCTCGGGGGACGTGTCAGCGCGAGCACTGTCCCCGGAGCAATAGATCGCGTCCTCCCTGTGATCCAGAGCAAGGTAGACGGTCGTGAGCGGCGTGTATTGGTGGACACTGGTTGCACAGACACGCTCGTGCACAAGGATTGTTGTGAGCAGTGGACACCGCGGACGGTGATGATGAGGACTGTGAACGGTGGGTCGTTGCGGTGTAGTGGGACGGCCAAAGTCACCATGGAGTGCCAAGGCAAACGAGTGACGCTCGCAGCCTTTGTTGTGCCTGATCGTCCATTGGGAGTGGACATGGTGCTGGGCATGTCGGGCATCACGGCCCTGGGTGGCATCAGCCTGAGGACGCCGACAGACGTGCGGATCTGTGCGGCGGCGGCGGCTGAGGTCGACCCCCAGGGGCTGGCGCTGGATGCAGCAGACTTCTCGGCCCGGTTCGAGGCACAAACTGGAGAGTGGACGGTGGCATGGAAGTGGGCAGACGGGGAAGGCCCGGAGTATCTGCAGAACCAGGTCGCCCAGTATGCCGTGCCGCCGGAAGCTCGACCAGCATATGACGCCGAGCTGGAGCTGTGGATCCGGGAAGGATGGCTGCAGCCGTACGACGAGCGGGTGGATGGCCCAGTCCGAGGTTTAATTCCTCTGATGGCGGTCCCGCAGCCAAATCAGGACAAGGTGAGGCCTGTCCTGGACTACCGTGAGCTGAATGGTCACATAATCGCACACACTGCAGATGCGGACGTTTGCGCCGATCAGCTTCGTCGCTGGCGGCGGCATGGCGCTCGCATTACTGTAGTGGACTTGCGGAAGGCGTACCTTCAGCTCCGGTTGGATCGGCGGCTGCGACCGTACCAGACGGTGGAGGTGCGAGGTCAGAGATACTGCCTGACTCGCATCGGATTCGGCCTGAGCATCGCACCGGCTGTCATGAAGGCCGTGGTACGAGCCGTCCTGCTCCAGGATGAAGTGGTGGCCCGAGGAGTGCTGCCTTATGTGGACGATCTCCTGGTGGACGAAGAAATCGTCAGCGCGGACCACGTGGTGGAGCACTTCGCCCGCTACGGCCTGGACTGCAAGCCGCCGGAGCGGGCGGCGGAGGGAGCACGGCTGCTCGGACTGCGGGTGAGTGCGGTCGCTGGAGAGCTGTGCTGGCGTCGTGACAACCCAGTGCCGGCGCCCCCGGAAGTCCTGACGCGTCGGGCTGTGTTTGCTTGGTGTGGTCAGCTGGTGTCCCATCTGCCAGTGGTGGGATGGCTGCGACCAGCGGCCGCGTGGCTCAAACGGCGCGTCAATGCTCTAACAGCAGGATGGGACGACCCAACAGAGGACGTGGGGCTGCGCGGGCAGGTCGATCATGTCGTGGCCCGACTGAACGACAGTGACCCGGCTCGAGGCCCATGGCGGCTGAAGGGGGACAAGTTGGTGGTCTGGACGGACGCTAGCTCTATCGCTGCCGGTGTCGTCCTGGAGGACCCCGAGGGTGGCGTCGTGGAGGATGCGAGCTGGCTGCGGCCTGAGTCGAAGGCGGCGATGCACATAAACATGGCTGAACTGGACGCGGCGCTCAGCGGCGTGAACATGGCGATCGCCTGGGGCATCACCATCATCGATCTCTGTACGGACTCGGCTACGGTCCACAAATGGATCGATGACGCCCTGACCGGCCGCTCGCACCTGCGGACGAAGGCACACGGGGAGATGCTCATCCGCCGGAGGATCGACGTCATCCGTCAGCTGGTGGAGGAGTTCAACCTGAGGCTGACAGTCGTCCTGGTGAAGTCCGCAGACAACCTGGCGAATGCACTGACTCGTGTGCCAAAGGAGTGGCTCCAAACACCGGACCCAGAGCCTGCCGCACGGCCGGTGGCTGCCGCGGTAATCGCGGACCCACGGCCGGATGTCGACCTCGCACGGATACGCGCAGTGCACGAGAGTACTGGACATCAGGGAGTCCGTCGGACCCTCTGGTACGTGCGGCGGAATGAAGACGCCCGTGCCACCCGGTCGGCAGCGCGTGCCGTGATCCAACAGTGTGATGTGTGCCAGTCCATTGACCCAGCACCGGTACGTTGGCAGCAAGGGTCACTGAGTGTGCCGCTGACGTGGGAACGGCTGGCGATCGACGTTACGCACTACCGGGAACGGTCCTATCTGACTGTTATTGATTGTGGACCATCCCGGTATGGAATTTGGCGACTACTGCGCCGGTCAGATGCGGCTGAGGTGACGAACCAGCTGGAAAACATCTTCCTGGAAAGAGGCGCGCCTGCAGAGCTTCTGCTGGACAACGCCACGGAGTTCCGCAGCCGCCGGATGGCGGCATTCGCCGCGCGGTGGGGCGTCCGGCTGCGCTTCCGGGCGGTGCACGAGGCGGGCGGCAACGGCATCGTCGAGCGCCACCATCGGACAGTCAAGGTGATGGCAGCCCGACAAGGCTGTACAATCGGGGAAGCAGTGCACCGCTATAACGACACGCCTCGTGACGGGATGCACCCTAGCAGCGCTCCTGCAGCGGCTGTCTTCCAGCGCGCTGGCCACGACCTCCCGCTGAACATCGACGAACCCGGCCGAGCGGTGTCCAAAGTGGACGATGGCGTCCAGAGTGCACGCAAAGCGTTCCAGGTCGGTGACGCTGTGTGGATACGCCGCCGAGGTCAGCCGACGCGGTGCACGGACGTGTCGCGGCGGGGCGTGGTGACCCGACTGTTACCGGCACCACTGGTGGAGGTGGATGGTGCCCCGTGGCATGTGCGCTGCGTCCGACGACGGTTTGAGGAGGTTGGCGACACAGACAGTATGAGTGACTGTGAGTCCGAACCTGAAGACTGCCTATCAGAGATCAGGACGCTGCGGCTGCACGAGAAGCCGTCTGGTTCGGTGTCGGGGACGGGACAGGACACTGACCCCCCGCCTCCCGAGCCACCCGATACGGGAGCACCGGTGGAGACGAGTGAAGATGCAGCTGACGTTCCGAGTGAGACGTTCAGCGGTGCACGGGAGGACGCTCAGAGTGAGGTTACGGAAGCCCAACGAGAACGGAATGGCCAAACCGTACTGCGGCGTAGTACACGTGTGAGAAGAGCCCCGGAAGAGCTGTATGGACAGAGTGTGCCAAGCGAATGTATCGATGTTGATGATGAATAATGATGATGATTACTGATAATCAGGTGGAGGTGTAGTCAGCGGTCATGTGAGTGTGAATGAATCATGTCGTATGGAGTGACTGTAGAGTGAACCTGATCAGTGTGTGACTGGAGGGGTTGCCCGAGGCATTGTGTCAGTAGTACTGGGAAGAATGATGTGACGGGGAGCCAATGGGATGAATGATTGATGACGTGATATGACGTGATGCCCCTGTATAAATGTTGTGTGCGTTCGTGTACCGTTGAGTCGTCGTGGACCGCTAGACCTGAATAGAGTCTACCAAAGTGTTGCCCAGATCTTTTCTTCTACATCTTCTACAATGTGTAAGGTCAGTTTTGATTTTATGATTTAAACCTACCACATTCTCAGAAGTTCTCCGCAAAAGTCAAAACTTATTGTGCCTTTCAGTGTTTTTCTACATGAACATACAGAATGCAGGATAACCAAAACATCACCCCACCACGGGCGCCGCGATTCCCCAGCACCCGTGGCAACAGAGCCCGTTCCGAGCCCAGGCCGGGGGCGCGACAGTCGAATTACGCCGCTCGGCTGGCGGCTGTCGCCGTATTAAACGCCGCAGCCACCGCGCCGTTCCGGCTGAGCCCCTCAGACGACGACCGTCGACACGAGCTCCGGTTCGGAAAACGACGCTAACGACGAGAAGGCGGCGGCGGCGGCGGTGGCGATGGCGGAGGCGATGGTGGCTTTATGGAACCCAACGACGCCGTACCGGGGCGCTGCAACAGGGCGGCTGGAGGACTGAAGGGACGGGCGGAGCGCGGCGTGGGGGCACCCTGGGACCTTCCAAAGGGGGGGGGGCATTGGAGAGCACGCCCAGCCCTTGACCTTCTCAAGGAGAATACTGACGAACACGTCCAGCCCCTGACTGTATGTAAGGCATTTGTGGAGCAAGGCAGGAGCAAGATATTTGTGATTCAGAACTGTGAAAAAATAGCGTAAATGAATTTACAAAAAAAGTCTTAACTTGAATTAGTTTTACGACCCCTCCCCCCCCACCTCACTCCCCGAATGTAAGTAGGGCCTCAAGATAACCACATCGGAAAGTTGGCACATCCTTATTGTTTTCCTTCTTGCATTAAACATTCTCTAACCTGACTTTGTTTATCAGTGGTATCGGGCAAAACTCAGACGTAGCCTGTTGTTCCGATGAAAAACACAAGTATGCTAAAACTCTGCACACCATATCGGCCAGACGCCAGTTCTGGCCGCAGCCTCCACTGTATTTTTAACGAACGCCCACCGAACAAAAACACGATAACAGCCGACTCCTTTGAATGCATTGAAATGCAAATACTCGAATGCTCATCGGTCCGGCCGCTGGAAGTCGCCTCTCCGGCTGCCAGCACCACTGTACTAAATCACACGATAGATTTCTCGCTTAGTTCCCAGATTGAATTCGGCGAGGCAAAAGGTCCTGTTGAAAGTTATTATTCTCGTGGCCGGGCACGACCGAGCCTGCGCCAATTCACAGGGCTTTGGAGATTTCTGACGAATCTCGCCCGCTAACGAACGATGCCAGACGTGCTCATATCGGCTGCCGCTGAGTCCCGACGAAAAGAACAGGTGAGGGCCAGCGACCGACACGAGCCTCCACCAGCCGAGAGCCCTCCGGTACTTCCAGACTGACACCGTGAGTCATCAGATGTGTCGCGGTACTCGCCCTCGACTCTTCGCCGCCGATATCAGGGGCTCAGCTGGATCAGGTGACGAGTCGGTGGACTGGAGACGAGTTCGCTGAACTTATATCTCTGGTGAATTGGAAAAGAGGTACCTATAGGAATAAGACATATGTATTATGGACTATCCACTTTATCCTGTTTTGCTTTCTCGTAAATACAATTTTCATAGTTATGCAATTGCGTTCCGAAAAAAATATCGTTCCAATAATCATCATGCTGGGTTTTTGGACCCGACGATGCTTCGAAAATCCTCACATGCAGCATTTACCCTTGAAGCATTGTCATTGACGTATGCAGATGCTTCTTTACGCAGATGGTGATTTACCTCTGAAGCCTTTAACATACTAGGTTTTACATCCGGCTTACAAGCCATCCATTCGACACCGGGCGGTCTCGCCCGTGCGTGACAAAGCTCCTCGGATAGCACCCGTTTGACACTGCCGTGTACGGTTTCAGGGCGGACGGAGAGCATTGCTCTGGCTTCCCGGGGACAGTTGGATGGATCGCCCCTCGCGTACGGCGGTGTCCAGTGACCCCCTCCCTACCTCCGCAGCCGGGGCCGACGCCCAGCTCAACTCCCGGCGACTCGGCCGCCGATACGAGACAAAGACCGACCAGACGGAGACGCCGGAGACAATCCGGCTGATCCTTGTCGAGCGTCGTGCGCCATTTTGGCTCTCAGCTCGGCGTCAGCTGCAGCATTCCACGAAGCCGGCGAGAGGGGAGGGGCTGATCCTCACCTGTCTGAGAGGGGGGGGGGGAGGATGTTCGGGGCTCCACCAGACCCAGACCAGGCCGTGGGTTTCTCTCAGCCGACATCGGAGCGGCAGACCGTGGTGGGCCACAAAAACTGGCACCACGGGTCAGTGGTGGGTCAGAGGTGAGCGACCACCGCGCCGGCCGGGGAGCGTTCGGTGAGTGGGTGGGTTACAGCGGGTTCCATGGGCGCGCCGGTGAGCGGTGGGTGGTGGTGGGAGAGCGGGACTCGACGGCGGGTTCATATAGGTATACAGGTGTGATCTGTTAGAGAACAGATGGAGTTGGATCGCGATCGGAGCTGCGGATCGGCATCCATCCGGCACGAACGAGATCTAGTGCATTCCATAGTGCCCTGGCTAGGGAACCCCGCAAAGCAGCTAATTCGTCAGCAGAACACTATGAACTGTAAACCCAACCGAGAGAAAACATGACATGGATTATTTCAAACTCCCAGCTCCCATTCGCATGAAGCCAGAGAGATAAACCATTTCTTTCATGTTCGCCAGCCAAACGGCCGTGTCATCAAAATGGTCGTCTGTCGTAGTTTGATGACTGCCGCCCAGCCGTCTCGTAAAACTCGAGTTGTTTATTTACTACAACCGCAGCGAGACTCGTACTCGAAACATTTATGGAGTTGCTGAGACGTTCCCAATTATGCGCCTATTCGAAACCGCACTAAATAACGGTCGTTTAAATAGTACCATGTCTGAGCCCCGCGAACTCAGACCATAAAGCTCTAATGAGACATCAGGTGGTGGGGTTCTGTGGAGTTGCGGCGGCTCATTACGAGTATTGGTAGCTGCATCCGCGCTACGGCGGGCAGGGGGCCTGCCGAGCCTAGTGGCAGGCAGCCACACCGCGCCGGGGCTCGCCACACAGGCCCAACATCGGCGGCCAGCAAACGGCGGCCACTAAGCGTGATGGTTTCATTTGCGTAATAGGCGCGCGGGGCGGGGAGGGCGGCCGAGTAGCGTGCCGACGGTCCATCGGTTGTGAATCTGGCCGCAGACTAGGCTCACTATCGGGCGGCGTGGCCGGGAACCGTTCAGCGCCGAGCACCCTCACAAACTAGCGCTGTCGAGTGGGCGCGCCCTACACCGCCCCATATAACATGTCATCACGATGGAAAACAGTCCCGAAAACACAACACACGCACGCACCACACACACACACAGACATGCGTCAGTGTCAGAACCGGACGTCCGGCCCCGGCCCTCCAGCTTTAGGCTTGGTAGTTCGAGTCCCAATCTAATGAGAGGTTCTCAGAAAGTGCTGGTTGAGTGGCCACAATGCTACCACTCATTCAGCATTCAGATGCACCACGATCGAATCGACTCGCTGCTAGCAGCCGAGACAAGTTTTAATAAGGACATTAATATGCCATCACATCCCGGAGAATAGCTGTCGTGCTGGAGCCGAATTAGTCCATGAACAGCGGCGCCAACAGTCCATTAGGGCGATATTAGACCGGACCAACCACAGCGCACGGCCGAGCGTCCGCAGTGCCGTCCGACCCATTGTATTTACAAATCCGCCGCGCGTCCAACGATGAATGCCAATGCGAGAGACCGGCTGGGATTTGGAGCGTCGATATTGGATGCCGGTTGGAACGCGGCGTCAAAGAGAAACCGAACCGTCAGGGGCTGACTGTCAGGTCACCAGCTGACATGACTACCGGTCAGGTCAGCCAGGCCACCCACCGCCAGCGTTCGGGTCACCGGCAGGTCTCACTGTGAAGTATGACCTCTGGCGGGCGGCCGGCGCTGGCGTCGCCTTCATCCCAAGCGGCGGCCGCCGCTGAGGCGGGGATATTAGTTGGGCATCGACCGGCGTCGGTCTCAGCCGAGTCCAGCGCTGGTTACAGGCCAATAACGGCGCGTCGATAGAGCGAGCGTCCCGGGAGCGGCGGCACCCGTGCTCCGGCGCCGCCTCACGTTCACGTCCGTCAGAGCACCGAGCGGCGCAGTGGTCCAGCTGCACCGAGCTCGGGGCGCGCGCGATACCATCAGAGAGATCGGCGCCCCGCCGCGCCGCGGTGCGATGCTCCAGCGAGGTCCGGCGCGCTGGAGACGTGCAGCGGCGCGCCGGCGACGTGCAGCGTGCGCCGTGTTGTGACGCGCCAGTATGCAGCGCGGTTGTCCGGCTGACAACTGCCGGGGGCGGGCGGCGACACGCGAGGTGAACCCGCCGACACGGCCCGTCGCCTCATCTCCATCACGGCTCACCCGACGCGTTGCGAAATCCGCCCACACCGCGCGGCTCGGCGCCCTCCCCAGCCGAGGCAGGTCGACGGAGGACGGGGCAAGTCCTTCATCCCCTCCTACTCACCAACCAACTCAGCCGTTGCGGGTCATTACTACAGTCTCTTATCCATTCCAAATCGGTCCGCCGACCCATTCCCACTTCAGGCCAGGCCCTCTCAACACGTGTCACTCCTCCAACCCTCCCACCACTAGCCTCTCCTCCAACCCGTCCCAGCGCGACCCTCCCAGCCGCCCGGTGTCTCTCCCAACAATAGCGGCGTGGCGGCGGTGTGACGATGGCTATTTCGGGCCCGAGGGGGGCTGGAGAGGCCAGCGACTGATGGCTGACTCACCGCGTCACTGGCGGCGGGATGACGTGACTCAGCGTCAGTGACGGCTGACGTCTCGGGCCGTGTGTGCTCTCCGGGACAGAGGACGGACCCGGGCGTCCGGAGGCCGGGCGAGGGCGCTGTGTTGTTGCACCGAGATTGCCCGCGGCGTGTGGCGATGGGCAGCACAATGGAGCCGCCACCACCACTGTCCCGAGGGAGCGCGATATGAGCTCAGCTGCGGCGGACGCACGCTGCCGCGGCCACGGCCGCGGTAGTGACACGGTGGCTGGCGGCTGCCGCAGCGCATAGCAGAATACAATGACCAGTTCCTCGGCGGCAGCTTCGTGGACGAACGGGACCCGAAGCACCGCGCCCATGTCGTCTCAGCATCCCCCGTCCCGCTGATGTCCGCCAGCGTTCTCCTGGAGATGGTCCCACACAGACGGTACAGAGGCAGACGTCCGCAGACCATAGCAGCACATATTACAAACAGAGGCATATTCCCACAGACAGCACAGACAGATTTCGCCTGCATGCAATAGTGGCACACGGACAGATTGATACTGAAAATAGTAATTCAACTGCGTACAGTCTATAATCACAAACATTGACCAGCCACAGAGTAAGACACAGGTCACCACGACTGTCGCCAGTGACCTCCACTGAGTCTACAATCCACATGCTAGATAAGAGCCGATGAAAATACATGCACATAGATGCTAGTAGAAAGTTTACGTAAGGACTGCTGGCTCCCGTGAATACAAGTGACGCCCGTAACTACCAGTATACCGGCACATCCTTTCAAGAACAAAGCCCTGAGAGGGCTGATTTTAACCACGAATGGTTCTGAATTATTTCTGGTTCTTGGTCCTGTAATGAGATTTATCTTCACCTGCTTTATATATAGGTCTTGCTTAAATAGTCCTAGATTAGAAGTTCTAACTGAACATTCAGACACCTGTTTTCCTCGTAGCATTTGAAGGCCGGCGTTGTTTTTACTTCCTCAATCAGTTTAAACAACCATCCTCATACCCAAATGACCAGATGCCACAGTTTTTCTGACCACGTTTTGTTCAATACCTTTTACGAAACAAATGCCTTGGAATGATTAACTACGTGACTCGACAAACCCAACAATAACCCTGAATTAACACGACCGTCGGTTACCCTGTGGTGTTGTGGTATCTGGAGAGCTCATGTCTCCATACCACGCCATGTTCGCAATGCTTACGCACTATTATAAACACACAGGCTCTTGGAGGCCAAAGCATGTCCCAAAGAGTGATTGCGACCGTGCGCCTTCCAAACAAAACGACAAAAGACATGCAATACATCCCGTACGAAAACCTACCACTGTGGGCCCCTAGCCTCAGAGACAGTGTTTCTCCAACCGGTCTGCGTGTAGATATTTGTCTGAATCCGCGCCGACCGCCCAGGGGCGCCAGGCCGCCAGCCGCCAGGACAAAAACGGCATAAAATGCGACTGGGTCTGCGGGCCACAACAGATCGGGCCCCACTGTGTATATTGAATGGAGAAGCGGTGGGAGAACTCATCACCCAGGCTCTGGCCACCGTACAACCTCGCTCTGAGACGAGCCACATCAGGTCCTCAGGGGCTTGAAATTTCATCATCCTCGAGCCCAACAAGTTTTGGATAAGTTCTCGGCAAATGTGAGTTAGCAGGTCATTTTCCGAAACAGTGATAGCTTGACTATCTACGCTCAATTCCAATTTAAGATGGTACGGTTGCTAGGGGGAGAATATTTTTTCAGTTTGAAAGGCGCTCTCAGCGAAAAGAGGAGAACCGCAACCTCTTCAAATCCGGCTAAC
This sequence comes from Amphibalanus amphitrite, assembly GCF_019059575.1. Taxonomy (NCBI): domain Eukaryota; kingdom Metazoa; phylum Arthropoda; class Thecostraca; order Balanomorpha; family Balanidae; genus Amphibalanus; species Amphibalanus amphitrite. The sequence goes on along the minus strand of NW_024882544.1, from coordinate 236,112 downwards.
TAAGGGATGAGCTCCGGTGACTCCATATAAGAAGTCCTGTGCCGACCGGTTTACAGTATTGCGGTGCAGCATATCTTCAGGCGCCACGCAGCCCTGCCATCTAGCGGTGAAATCATCAACCTGAGGCGTCGAAGCACGTTCGAAGGATGTTGATGAAAAGGACCCGCTAAATGTGCCTACTTTGTGGTGAAAAGGGACAAATTGAGTATGGAGTAATCCAATTGGTGGGAGCCACTTCCTAAATAAAAACAGATCCAAGAACTCCATCCGCATTCAAAACAGCCACACGCGCGCCCGCGTCCCATTCGATTTTCAACTGATCTTTCAACTGAAAGATGATATAGACAACACAAAAAATCGGGGGAACAGTCGACTCCTGTCGGATGGATCGGTCAGTCTGTGATAGTCCCCAGTTCACAGTTGAACGCACAGCTCTTTGGTAGAAACCGGTGAACTGTGCAGTGGCCGCCACTATCGGCGAATTACTCACAGGCCCGGCTCGCACCGATCCAAAAATGGCCCACTAACGACACTGGAGGCCAGTTTTTGTGCCCGGTGAGGTGACACGAGGCCTGACGGATAGCTGGGGCCGGTGAACCACTGCCAGTGCATCAAACTAGTGTCAGATCGTGTCCGAAGCGCCCGGGAGATCCTGTCTGGAGCCCAACCGTACCACACACCAGACCCAATGCGTACCGCCTATCCGACTCAGTCCTCATTTACCATCAGAATTGTCCGTGAGTCCTTGTCCGTACTTTGTACCCTGTCCTCCCGCGTCTCTAAATCCTGTTCCTACCTTCTCGTTTTCCCCAGACAAGCCAGCCATCCGTTCAGTGGAAAAACCCCTGCAAGACTCCACATTGGAGGGCCGACGGCGAGTCGGGCTGCTTTCCATTTTATCAGGCCGGGCTTTAATTAATCGCCCAATTAACTTGTGACGTCCGCTCTCATTACTTCACGGAGAGCTGCTCTGTCGGTTATTCGACACTCGTCTTTTACTCGCCGAGGGAGATTGCTGCAGACTGGTCCTCAGTCGTGCGCGACCGCGATCGAAGGGCTGGACGGCCGGCGCTGATGTCATCCGCCACGAAAACCGACCAGGATATGGTCATAACCACGAGCGTCTGGATACCGTGATTCAAAACAAACGTGCCGGAGCCAAGATACATATACCGACTGAGCACCGAAAACATCACGATCGTGGTGAAAGTACATGTAACAGGAGGCATCAACTCCCCGCTGCCGATTGGAATCTGATTAGAAACTCCCTCCGTGGGAGATTGTCGTGAGTAACTAAAATACCTCCTCAGTCATCATGGAGAAGAAGGCGAAATCCCATGTATCAGCTGGGATTTGAATTTGACCAAGCAAGTGTAGCCTGTTGTGACTTCCCCGCTAGCCTGAGATGGCACAAGGACGGGAATGGCGCACCATGCGCTGAATGCGAATCGACCGCCGCCCTCTCCCTCTCACTGCTTTGGATACGTATTTGTGCGACTGAGACCGTTACTTTGCGTTGATTTTGGGTACAAGGGTACGTATGTGCTAACATAAAAGTAACATAACATAAATATTCGTAGAGCACGTTTCTTCTGATAATAAAAATGTTCGTATAATGTTTCTGATGATAATATAGATGTCCATTGAATGCTGGGGCCAACAAAGCTTCTAACACCGCTACGACGCATGCATGTCTTCTGAGGAGGTGGATTTGCCGCACTGACGAGCGACAGCCGCGTCCCATCGACCGGCGGCCATGCGCCGCTGATCCCGCCGCGACGGTCCCGTCGCTGATAGCCTGTGGCTGAGCCCGTGTCGATTTGCCGGCGGTGCCCGGGGCCGTCCGGGGCCATCCGCCGCCGCTCTGCATAATGGCCAGTCGTTCCGGCGTCTGCCATTCCGCCGCCGCGAGCGGTCGGTCCCGCAGCGTCGTCGGCCATTCAGACTCGCTGGTGGGTGGGGAGGGGCGGGGAAGTCTCCCTGTCTCTCTCTGAACTTCACTGAGCTGGTCCAGACTCGTCGCCGACTCTCTCCACAGCGGCCATGGAGTGGCTCGGCCGCCGCTGCACTGGAGCAACAGACGCCGTGGCTCCGCCGCCGTCCGAGACCGGCAGAGGTCAGGGGTCGAGAGGCCGACATTTGGAGGCTGATGACGTCATCCCTAAAGCGACCGTCAGAGAAGTGACTTCACTGTTGACTGAGACTGGAGATTAGGCACAGAGTTGAGCCACAAACTCTGCCGTCGTAGCTATACATACATGAGTACACACAGACGACGGTCCGGGTCACCAAGACCATTCGCCACACTGTGCCATCCATTTTAGTCTAGTTATGCCTGATCCGGTCCCGGTCTGTTCTTGGCTCAACTGCCACCCACACAGACCAAACTCAGCCGGCCGTTCACCGAACGGACACACCTGACGCAGATGGTTACCGAGTCGGAAATACCCCTGCGGCGTGCCGCCCACGACGGGGCACTTACATCGCGTGCGGTGGCCCACCGAGGACATGTCCGGCCGAAACAGCCCACAGGTGACCGGTGGAACAAACTTGGAACGCTCATTACACAGGCTGGTGGTCCGAAGGGAGTTTGAGTAAAACGGCCAACATGCAGGCCGTTCCATCCCATGGCTCTGCGAATGATATTATAGGCATGAATACGCAAAGGCTGGGTAGGTCAATGGCAATGATGTGCAATATGCAAAATGTCGAATGTGGGTGCTAGAAAGCAATGCTCCAGAAGTAATTATGTAGTTCTATTCCCAGCAGCAGCGTCGCGATTCAAGAGCAAAACTTTCACGTAACGAAAACCTCGACCGCCCACATACTGCGCTACTAGCCTGTCGTGCGGCACAGCCTACCTTCAGGCGCCAACGGCCAGCGCCATCTAGGAACAACGGTGTAAGCTGGCACGCTCGCACCGAACCAAACATCCGATGTGGATATAAATCGAATTACAGCACGATAGACAAAAAAGTAACTGGTGTTGATGAACATTTGATGGAGCCGAAAGCATTATGCAAGAGAATGCACGAATTCATCATTTGAAGCGTCTGAATGTGTGGCTGGCGGTCGGAACTTTTCGTCGGTCCATTCATTTCATGATGATGAATTGACTTACGCGAGTTACGGCGGCCTAGATCAAGGTCAGCGAGATGGAACTCGGAACGAACTAATCCTAGTCCTCTGTTCAGTGTCCACTGCTCGAATGCTCAACCACTTGCCCGATGATTGAGTACACTGCGCAATGGTTACATTGCATTAGTACTAACCCTCGCCCCGTTGGGGGGGGGCCATTTTGGCCACTCCCCCCCTGTGGTTTTTCCTGAATAGCAAGAAAACGGCGGCGCGCAGCGCCGCCAAATTTTCAGCACCTTCCCGGGCATCAATTTGACACCTTCACACCAAATTTCAAGTCTTAGGTCACCTTAGGTCAGGAGTTATTGAGGTCAAACTGAGGTCATGTTCCAGCAAAAATGAGCAAAAAACATGCAATCTTGAAACGCTCACCAAATCTACAGTTATCAAGCAATTTCAAAGTTCTTTATATGGTCTAGTAGACAAAAAGCGGCGCTACAAAACTGCTATCTCGGATTTTCAAAATTTTGGGTTTTTGACCATTTTTTTTTCAAAAAATTGTTTTTTTTTTGAAAAACTGAAAAATATCCAAAATTTTCCGAATTTCTAATAAACCGGAATACATGTGATAGTCCCTGCGCTCTTCTATATACATACCAAATTTCAGATCGATATCTCGTTTTTTGGCCAAGTTATAGCGAAAAAACTGTTCAAAAATGATGACGTCAAATTTTTGAACTCAATTTTTAGCGATTCTAGACCTCGTATGTCAAAAAAAAAGACCACCATTGAATTCCCCGTGACGAGCTGCATCGATTCGATACCCATTTTGTGCAAAATATCAAGTTTGAAATTTGACCTAATTTGACCTGACCTTGACCTGACCTTGACCAAAACGTGACTTAAGCTGGCCCCAAAGGCTGCCTGACCCACATAATCGCATTTGTCATGTAAAATGGACCATAAAACATGTATCACACGACACTTTCATATTGTGACCCCCCAGTGACCTGACCTCTGTGACCTGACCTGGTATCAGTGACCTCAACTAGCAAAATATGTGTTTGAAGAACATTTCCCCATCGATGATTTTCAATTAAATGCATTTTACTCGATTGTACAACGCATTTCTTGAAATGCCTGTAAACGGTGAAAATTGGACCTTTGACCTGACCTGTGACGTCATCGGTTTGACCTAGGTCAATAAAATTGGGTCACAAGGTAGTTCCCTGATAGGGCTATCCAACACCGTTTGCCGCTTGTCGCTACGTTGCGTGGTTCTCGAGATCTTGGGGGGGGGCCAAAATGGCCCCCCCCCCCCAACGGGGCGCGTTGCTCGGCAGAGCCCAACGGGGCGCGGGCTAAGAGCTCGTAACCTGCTGTCCGTAACAGCCCTCCGTAAACCATCATCCGCAACTCTCCATTCGTAGCTCGCAATCCGTAGTTCAACCCGTAGGCCTGCATCCGTAGGCACCGTTCGTAACCAAAGTTCCATATTTCGCCGTCCACATCGGACGTAGCTCGCAATCCACAACTCGCCATCCGTAACTCGTCATCCGTAACTTGCTATCCGTAACCCGCTGTCCGTAATTCTCTGTCCTTCGCTCGGACGCTATTTTCGCATCGTGAAGCCGCCGTCCGCTCAACACTTATATTGGCCGTCCGTGACTCACTATCAAATCGCACACTATTGTCGCATTGTGACACCACCGTCCGGCCGACACCATTGGAAGCCCCAGACTCACTATCCCTAACTCGGACACTATTGTCGCATCGTGAAGCCGCCATCCGGTCGACACTGTTGGCCGTCCGTGACTCACTATCCCTAACTCGGACACTATTGGCGCATTGTGAAACCGCCGTTCGGTCGACACTACTGGCCGTCAGAGACTCTATCAAATCGGACACTATTGGCGAATTGTGAAACCGCCGTCCGCCCGACACTATTGGCCGTCCGTGACTCACTATCCCTCACTTGGACACTATTTCCGCATCGTGACACCACCGTCCGGCCGACACTATTGGCTATCCGTGACGCACTATCCCTAAAGGCCGCCCCACACTGGACCTCGCATGCGGGTTGCGAGTTTGCGGGTTTTGAGTTTGCGGGCATAATACTAATTCATAGAGTGATTAGATCGTTCTTTATGGTAACTTCATGAATGCAGTGAAGCCGGTACACCTTCAGAAAATTACACATAGTTGCAATACCAGCGCAACGAACCAAAATTCCTCTCCAACGAAAAACCCGCAAACCTCGCAGAACTCGCAGACCTCGCAGCGAGAAAAATCGAAAGTTGACTCAAAATCAACTATTGGAATGCGATGCAAGGTCGCTCGCAAGCTAAAAACATGCAGACTCGCCTGTTAGATGGTAGTGTGGGTCACTCAGCTTAGATTGTATGATTTGAACTTGAATAAACCCGAAAACCCAAAAACTCGCAACCCGCATGCGAGTTCCAGTGTGGGGCGGCCTTAACTCGGACACTATTTTCGCATCGTGAAACCGCCGTCCGGCCGACACTATTGGCCGTCCGTGACTCACTATTCTGTAAGTACTCGCATACCCATGACTACCGTGACACTGCCATCCGGCCGGTACCATTGGCTGCCGTGGCTCACTATCCTGTAAGTAGGCACTCGGACGTCCAATGTCCAAGACTAGGCCGATACTATTGGTGGCCGCGACACTGCCGTCCGGCCGGCCGATCCGCCACCGCTACGGCAGACGGCGAGGCGCCGGCCGGACCCGCTGCACTGCAGGACTGGTTTGGACAGCTGGACGGTCGGCTCCACAGCGGTCACCGTGTTAGAGGGAGGGTGTAGGGGATTGTCAAGGGGTGCAAGGCCTGGGATGGCGCACAGGAAGGTGCTGGCGAGTGTTGAAAGGTTGAAAGGAAGGGCTGCAAGGAGGTGGTGCTTGGAAGGGTACAGTGTAGTGCTGATTAGAAGAGATACACATTATACAAACTGAGAGGGTAGATTGGAGAAGTGATGCCAAACCGAAGCAGGGATTATTACAAAAATAAATGTTCATTTTAATATCGCGTTCGGACGGCAGGGGTCGGGGCCTGCGCAACAAGCTCTGCTTCGTGTGGGCTTCGGTTCTGTCAATCCGTCTATTCAATCTATTCGAGCTAAATTGATATAAAATGTATTTTTTAATCGAGCAGATGCCTTTTACACTGCGACTTTAAAGTTGAAATTAGAGCTAAACAAGATACAGCAAATACCATTTGTAAGTTGACTTTGAGGCAATGCGAGGGCATCGCTTAAGGTACGGAAACTTCAAACTCCACACAACAATTAATGTTAACTTCGAACAATGTGTCTTCTCTACAACGATCCAAGGTCTCATATTATCATTTGAGCCAGCATTAGTGAAAAGTTTCGAAATGAAAACGAATTGCAAACTATAAAGCACAATAACAAGATTTGAAATATATGGGCCACTCTAAATCCCACGCTGACATCCCATAACGTCCGTCGTCTCCGCCGCGGGCCAAACGTTCCGAAATAAAACACGATAAGCGGCGTAACTCCTGCGGCCGGTGGCGGCGGCGGCTACCAGCGACCGTCGGGGCCACGCAGCTAAAATGCTAATTCCTGCCGCCGGAGAGGCAATAAGGCTGTGTCGGTGCCGCGGTGGAGCAGGCGTGGGTGCGTCAGACTGCACGGCGGCGGTGCGGCGATTTCATGCTCCGTGCCGGGAGAGGGGGAGAGGAGGGGAGCAGCGGCGGTGTGATTGTGACCGCGGCGGAGCAGCGTCCCGGGAGGTACCGGTCGATTGTCCCCAGCGTCATCGGGCACGTTCCAGTCGACCGGGACCGCCGGCCGCCGTCAGAGCCGATTATATTCTCGGCTGGAGCGGAGAGCTCACAGCAGACCAATGGCAAATGGAGAATTGCCGGCTGCGTCAGTCGCACAGGCCGGAGTAGCGGACTCACTCACTTGGCCGTGCAGACAATCCAGAATCGCCGGGCTGAGGTCACACGGCTCAACCGACCACCGTTCCCCGTATCCGCCAATATCCCATTTCACATTCCGACGATTTAAGTGAATTGCAAATCTTTTCGATGGTTTAACATGCCCTGCTTAAGCTCACACCATTACAGGAAGGCAACAAGAAATATGCAATGCGATCATCAACGTGCATACGTAAATAAATCAGAAACATTACCAACATGGCATTATTTAACGGGTCAAAGCTGTGTCCTTCACTAATGTACGAGAATATACGAGTCCCTCAGTCGTATATGCACTAAAAGTTTCTGCTTTTCCCTTTCACAGGTTGTGAATGCAGATTTCGATCCACTTTTATCCATCACCAATGCTTTTCTTTAACATCTCCGCAAATCAAAGAGAAACGAGCACACACACACGCACACAACAAACTATGTTTCCAAACGTACCCGCGATTGCGGTGGTCTGCACTCACCACAAGTGGCCTCGCCGATATCAGCAACCCCGGCGGCGGCGGTGAAGCGTCGCACGCCGATCTGCCGTCGGCGTCCGCCCAGCACTGTAGGCGCGGCGATCCGGCAGGGGTCCGAGGCCTGGAGCAGACACGGACCGCGGTCAGATCACACGCCCAGCGCCCGCCCTCGCCGGCCGGCTAATTTGGGTAATCGGCACGCGCGGGCAGCGCCGGGCCGGTGATCAGCACTCGGCAGCCGCTAACGAGCTGACGACGAAGGGAGGAGGAGGAGGAGGAGGAGGAGGAGGAGGAGGAGGAGGAGGAGGAGGAGGAGGAGGAGGAGGAGGAGGAGGAGGAGGAGGAGGAGCCATCCTCGTCCTCCTGGACTACGCGCGAGCGTACGACCGGGTGTGGCGGGATGCGCTGTACGCTAAGATGCGGCGACTGGGTGTGCCGGGTTGCGCCACACGCTGGATCAGGGCCCTACTCAGCGACCGGCGCGCTAGAGTGAGATGGGGTACGACAGCCTCCCGGTGGCGGGTCTTCCAGGAGGGCCTGCCGCAGGGCAGCGTGCTCGCCCCTCTCCTCTGGCTCATCTACTGCAACGACATCGACGACCAACTCCGGGCCGGAGACTCGAGCCCAACGGTCTCCCTCTTCGCGGATGATGTGGCCCTTCTCGCGACGGGCCGCTCTCTGCAGGAGTGTGCGGACAGGCTCCAACCGGCCCTGGACGAGGTCAGCCGCTGGGTGAAGACTTGGAAGGTCCAACCTAGTCCATCCAAGTGCGTGATGACCACCTTCACGCTGGACCCCAAGGAGTGCGGCGGCAAGGTCAAGCCCCAGCTCAGCTTCTGCGACCATCCGCTAGGCTACGAGGAGACGCCCACCTTCCTCGGCCTGAAGTTGGACTGCCAGCTGACCTTCGCCGCCCACATCGCCGCCCTCAGAGAGAAGATGGCAAAGCGCCGTGCTTGCCTGTCAGCGATTGCCGGAAGGAGCTACGGAAGCCACCGTAGCACACTCCGCATCGCCTACAAGAGCTACGTGCGCTCCCTCTTCGACTACGGGGCGGCCATCTACTTCACCCATGCGGCACCGGCTGTTCGCGAGCGCCTGGAGGTAGAGCAGCGGAAATGTGCGCGCCTGATTACCGGCTGCATCAAGCTCACGGATAAGGAGACCCTGGTGGCGGAGGCAGGCCTCCCTCCGCTATCACTCCGTGCCAAGGAGCTAGCAGCCGGCGAGTACGCGCGCATAGTCCGTCTACCTCCGGGAGACCCCGCTCGCAACCTACTGGACAAGACACCACCACCGAGACTCCGCTACCGGGCCCACGAGGCATGGAGGCGCGCGGTGACGTCTGCCGAAGAGGCGGGTCTGCCACCGCCGCCACCGGCAGACGAAGACGCGACCCTCTCATTCAAGCCATGCTTCCGTCGGGTCGGTAGGTGGGTCTGCGACAGGGCGGGCTTGAGCGACCTCCCAGTGGAGCCCCTGGCACTTTACCAGGGCGCACCACCCTGGCACCACTGTGGAGACGCCGTCCGTTTCGTGCTGGACCTGCCGCAGCCCACAAGGAGGACAGACCTGCCGGAAAAGAGAAAGGAGGCGGCGTTAGCGGCGCTGGCCCTCGTCCCCGATCCAGACTGTACCATCTGGTCGGACGGATCCGCCAAGGAAGGCACCATCCAAGGCGGCGGTGGAGCGATCCTGGAGCTTCACCGCGAGGGACGCACAATAGAGTGCGTGGCACCGGCCGGTCGAGTGTGCAGCAGTATGAGGGCGGAGCTGGTGGCAATGACGGAGGCCCTGACGTGTCTCCATGAGCTACCGGCCCCCTCTAAAGCACTCATCAAGAGAGTGCTGCTCTGCACAGACTCCCGGTCGGGGCTCCAGCTACTTAGCCGCGGCCCGGACGACCAACAGTCGGCCATCGGTCAGCGCGTCTGGGGCCTAATAGACGCGCTGACAGCCGCAGGGAAGGATATCACCCTGCACTGGGTCCCGGGCCACGCCGACCTCGCCGGCAACGAGGCAGCCGACCGCCTCGCCAATCAAGCCGCCGCCGACTGCGCTCAAGAGGAGGCCCCGATCGACCTCTCCAGCGCGCGGACAGCCATCCGTCGCTGGACATCGGAGCTGGCCTCCGCAAGGGCGCAGCGGCACCCACATCGAGAACCTACTCCGAGCCACGATGAGCTGGACAGGTGGGGCCAGGCCACCCTGTCCCAGCTTCGCACCGGCTACTGCCCACTGGTGCGAGCCACAGCTCATCGCCTCGGCCTGGTCGAAGACCCGACCTGCCGAGCCTGCGGCGAGGAGGAGGAGGACGTGGAGCACCTCCTGGCCGGGTGCCCTGCACACGTGGCGGCGAGGGCCGGCTTCTGGGGGCACTGTCCGACCCTGGCGGAAGTGCTCTCGGGGCCGGCCCAACACATCATCAGTTATCTGAAGAGAGTGGGGCGGGTGCAGGTCGCCACCGACCCGCCCCCGCCGGCCGCGCCTTAAGGCGCGGTCCGCGACCGCGCAGAAGAGAGAGGAGGAGGAGGAGGAGGAGGAGGAGGAGGAGGGCTACATAAAAAGAAAAGGTACCTAGATGAAAAAGTGGCAAGATAGCAAAACGAAGTAAAAATTACCAGTATAACGCCTTTTGGGGCGACTAACGGAGCGAGCGAGAGGGTGGGCCTTGCACGTGCGAAATTGCGAGGGGGTACCTCCAACTGACTTGTGCACGGCACCCTACTAACCGGTCTCTAGCGATGTGCCAAATTTGGGCACAATCGGCCCAGCCGTTCTCGAGATCTGGAAGAGGCACCCTGCACGTGCGCACGTGCAAAATGGGTCCCAACTGACTTGTGCACGGCACCCTACTAACCGGTCCCTAACTGTGTACCAAATTTGAGCGCAATCGGTCGAGCCGTTCTCGAGATCTGGAAACGACCCCTGCACGTGCGCACGTGCAGCAGCACCCCAACTCTGGCACATGGATATGCAGTGCCTAGTGGGTACCTACCTACATGCCAACTTTCAGCGCAATCGGCCAAGTAGTTACCAAGATATTGCAACAATTACAAAACTGACACCTCTTCGTTTTGCACGTGGCACGTGCATAAGGGGTCACCCACACGCTTCGGGAATAGTCCAATACTTGGTAGAAGGAATGAAGCTACCCTACAAAAATTACCCCGTGTAAATCGGTCAAGTGGTTGCTGAGATATAAGCCTCGCAAAAGCGTCCGGCCGGCCGGCCGCTCATACTCAGAAATTTCCGTTAATCTAAGGAAAGACTACGCTCGCTTCGCTCGCTCCGTAACAAAGCAGAACGGCAAAAAGTGTGGCAATGACGTGAAGAAGCGACCGATTGTGGAGAAGTTTTACAGGCACTGAAAATAAAACTCCTTATTATTGGCCTTTTCCTCAGAACGAGCAAAAAAGTGCGCGGATTGCGTTTCTACAGATGAGCAGCTTGATGAGCAGCTTGATGAGCGGGATTCCCCTCCTCCATCCAATTAATTACCAGGATCCAGCCTGCACTACGTCAATCCACATTAATGCAACGTAATCGTTAATTTAAGATTCGCTTCATACGAGGACAGCTCCTCGGATCGTGTTTTTCCCGCAGGATGAATCTCGATGATTTCCCATTAGGGATAAGACGCTTAACAGTTCGGCGCGTCAAATTAAAGTCACAAATCAGCGCGAGCCTGCGCAGCAGTTGAATTTCCAGTCCCCCGAGGAGGCAACATTGGACGTCGAAAAAAAGCGACGGGAACGGCGCCAAATTGAAAACTGCGAGTTACTGCTTCAATACGGTAGCTAGTCGGCGCCGCGGCCAAAACGAGCGGACGCGGGAAACGGGAGGTAAATGGGCGCACCGCTCGCACCGCCGCGCCGCCCGGCCGCTCCGGCATCGGGGCAATCGGCCCACGTCTGGATGCAAATGCATCGCGCTCTGCCAGGCCGATGGCGGCGACGGCGCGCTCAATTTCCGAGCGTCGGGCCCATCGCGCCGCGCGACCGGCCGTTAGTATCGAGACCGACCTCTGGCCGACGTACCTGATTATTCCGGGAGCCGGGCGACGACGGACGGGGGCGACGGACGGTAGGGAGGAGCTCCGAGTACCTGGGCACTCTGAGAACCGGGGACCGAGCGCTGGACCATGACAAAAACTACACACCCACTCACAGCGGACGCTGACAGAGGCACAGACTCTCGTCAAAGCGGACTGAGCCACAAGCGAAAAAGCAAAAATTGATTTTAATCCAGGTCGTTCGTCTTGATGTTGAGGACGAATGCTATGGCTTATGAACTTCTCAAATATATTGTCCACTTTACTGGCACTGAAGTCTTTTAAACATCAAAATAATGATTCCTTCCAGCAATTTAATGCAATGACTGGATAAAGCTGACCAACGCATCAGAAACTGGCAATGTATCCTGCGCACCCGATGTGACCTTCAGAGCGCAGTGACTCGTGTCCGTTTTTAAGGGCTGATCTCCGCCTTGTTCCGGCCATTGTACTCCGTCGAATCTCCACAGTAAAAACGCCGCGGCGTATGACCGGGCTCCGATGATTGGCGATACGGCGCGATGACTGATGACGCCCGCTGATGGTTGGCAGAGATACTGAGTGAGGTCAGCAGGCGTCAGCAGCCGAGGGCCGCTAAGCTGGCCTGAGGGCCGGTCAGCAGATCGGCTGATGGTCGGACGAGAGACTGCCCGTCAGCAGTGACCGGTCAGTAGCTGATTGGCAAGGTCCACCAGCAGCTTTGACCCTTTAGAAGGACAGAGCATAGTAAAACTGAAGTCCGTGAGCTTCGCAGAGCAGCTCTAACACGCATATCTGACCGCTGACGAGACTCTGCACAACTGATGTCGTCAGCAGTCACATGAAAACCCGACCCACAATTCGACTGGATAACCGGGGCAGACATTCCGGGATTTGGGAGAGATCCGACAGTCCCGACCAACGAGCACAGTACTGCCGGTTCGGTTACGGCTGTCATCAGACCGGGATGTACCGGCGGGTGTACTCAACTCAAGCAAATAACCACCAACATCCTACTGACGTTGTAACATTCACCTACCCCAATATGTAGGATAGTTCTTGTTTTGCCAATATTATAATTTGAAAATGTAACAAAATTGTTCAGTGACATATCAATGTATTTTGTTTGCATTAAAAGGAAGAGCCCGAGACTAAATTAACAGCGCAAAATAACACTGCCACTTCGTTTTTTTATGTGAAATTGTATGAATACATGATAAGGGAGAATAGATGTGTTATTCTTACTAATTATTATGCACTTCGTTTTATGTGAAAGATTTGGGATACGGTCAATAACAAAAAGCTAGGAAGTGCGATGCCTCTCCTGTGGCACGGTGACTCTGTGGCAGTAGGCAGATATATTCCCAAATGAGATTAAATCAGCCTCCTCAACTACTGTCAATTTCCTGGCTTTCTGTCAACATGGGAATAACAGCGATACCCTGTTCAGATGGCACTATTTCACGGCACCGGCACGCTCGGTCCACATTTTATACATGTATAACCCTCAGCGGAGCAGTCTATCACGAACAGCATTTCACATGGGATTGTCTGGCTTTTACGGCCGTTTTAGGGCGGGTTTATCGTTCGGCTGGCTCCATAGCGGCGCATCCCGTGCCGTGATTTCCATCCGAGCGCACTCCGGCGCCGGTCGCGGCGCATCGGTCGCCTCGCCGAGTCGATCCCCGTCAGAAAAACACACCGATTGAAACTCGGCGTCCAGAATGGCGGCCAAAACATCCGTCAGAGAACTGCGCCAAGCTGCTGCGGCACCACTGGCAGAGGCAGAACGACTGAGATGCGGTCGGCAGTTGGCGCTTGTCAGACCAGTCAAGGGTGTTTCGTCGTGTTGCTGCATCCGATGACTGCCGTAACCGTCTTTATCTCGCATTAGGGGAAGAGCCGACTGCCCCTATCCAGACGATCCAGGCAGATAGACCATTCGCTGGTTAGAAGGGGATAGGGGCCGAGCATAAGCCGCGGGATCCAGGTCCCACCCTAGTTACTGCGATACGAATGCTGCAGACCCAGGTACTTGCCACAGGCCAGTCTGAAGACTCAGGACACTGTTGCAGACACATATCGACTCACGCCACGCCAAGTGCCAACTAGGCTCGTTGTGCACACATCTCGATGAACAGAAATCCAAGCCACTGGCACCAAAGTCACAGCAAACTCAGGCCATCCAACAGACCCAGGTCATAAGCACAGACCAATATTAGTGCTGCCAAGAAAAGCCGAGCTCCCCGACAGCGGAGACACTCAGAAAACACTTTGAGAACATTTTTGAATAAGGGCTCATATGAGTGCCAAAACAGGGCTCAAATCTGTATGATTTTAAAATCGGGATCAGTTAGGCGCCCTTTTCGGGCTCAAAGTACATGAGCCCCGAAAGCGGCATCAGTTCGTCTTCCTTTTCGGGCTCAATTCGAGCTGCGTTTTAGGGCTCCATACGACATTCCGCCATTCCGTCTTTTGCTGTTTTCAGTGCCATGTGTTGGTGTACCTACCGCCGTGATTTCAAAATGAATGGTAAGTTATTAGTTATCAGTTATCGCTATCTTTTAGAAAAAATCAAGATGTTGATGCTCATGCCATTTTAATCCCTTATCACTTAAAATTGTGGTGGCATTTGTTCAAAAAAAGGTCTGATCTACAATTGTGGCGCCGTTGATACGAATACGCACGGGTTTGATTATTCGTTTTTCTTGTATTTGCGCCACATGAAAGCATCATATCTGGATTCAGGATGTCAAATAGTGTAAGAATGTGCAAAATTTTTGTCTGGTTCTTCGTGATGATGTGATTGAAGCAATGCTTTCAAGGGTAGGTAAGGATTTTGTTACTTGTTCGTAATGGTTATCTTGATGCTCAACTAAAATTAATCCTAAAACCTTGCCTACTAACCTATTAAGTTAAACTTAGTACCAATACCTACCAACCTACAACCTATTTGGATCTTTCATATACTTATAACATGCTGCTGCTTCTGCTAACATGCTGCGGAATGCTGGTTGACATGATGGAATGCTGGTATGACAGTGTTCCATGTTTCAGAATTTTAGGTGAATAACCACACATGATGGGGAAAATATTTTCATCCTAAAAATATGACGAGTGGCTTTATTTCATCTTTCCTAAAAAAATATGTCAAAAGTTTGATTCAACAGCCAGCTGCCAGGTTACGCATGACTTGACAGTTGATGCATCTACTCTACATCATTTCATTTCAGATCCTGTGAAGGTTCTGACAAAATCAGGTAAAAAATGGCATTATGCAGTTTTGCGGAAAGACTAAATCTATCTCATTTTGTCTTCAGATTTTTTTTTATTGGGACACCCAATTGAAATCCAATTTTAGAACACTGTGACACCATGCCTGTGTGCCAAGTAAGAGGAAGGGTCTACAAGTATACATCAAGATAACCAATTATGGACAAGTTGAGACTTGAGTCATGAGCTCTTATTTGTGGTTACAATACCTTCAACTGCATGATTTTGCACAACTTCCATACAGGCATCCAGACTGGAAAAGGTTCAAGTCCATACTTATTCTGGTGCTTGAATATGGCAGTTCAAAGATGGAAGGCATATGATGCTACAAAATGAAAAAAGTAATTCAACTTACAAAAAATAGGTATTCATATCTATCCTAAACTAAACTAACCTAAACTTACCTAACCTAATCCAACCCAACCCAACCACCCCAACCAGCCCAGCCCAGCCCAGCCCAGCCCAGCCCAACCCAACCCAAAACCTATAGTCTAAAACCTAGAGCTAAAACCTGCAGCCCAAACTGGAAAACATCCATATGGTACGCCGGACGCCCGTGAAGCCGTCATGCGCCGAAGTTCGGCGCAAGCTATTTTGCAATTTGCGCTGAAATTTCTGCATTATTTGCACCGAAGGTTAGTGCCCTTTTGCGTCAAAATTAAGCCACTTATACAAAAAGCACATTTACATCTGCTGGCCAAGGTTTTATAAACCAGACAGAACGCTCTGGGCCTTAACCACTCCTGACTCCCATGTTTGAGCGTCCAAATTAGTTGATGTTTCCATGGAAGCTGAATACCACAATACGTGTAGCGCACTGTAGCATCGTGCCGTGAAATAAGGCTCGGGACGGAAGTTCCGGGGTCACAAAAATTGGTGTGGCGGTGTTGTCGCGGCTGGCGGGCTCCAGCAAGGGGTTTAAGTTTACGACACCACTCTTGTTTCAGGAGAGGTGTCAGCGATTCGAGACTACTTGGGCATGCGGGCAGCGGGGTCGGCGTGGCTGCCTGCGGCTGCGGCCACACATCTTGGCGTCCTGGAGGCGGAGATGCTGATGGTGGCATGAGTCATCACTGGCTGCCCGATTTCCATGCTCCAAGACTCGCCGTGAGGGCCGAGGCGGGCGTCGTGCCGATGGAGAGATGAGGAGGGATGCGCTGGCATCGCGCCTACTGGCGAAGGCGCTCTCCCTCCCGTCGGAGGACCCGCCGCGTCGTGGCGGAAGCCCCCCCCCCCCAACCGTGACTGAAGTCAGTGACCGGCTGGAGAGAGCGCGGGGGAGCGGTGTGGGACCACTGGAGTGGCGCTGCCCGCCGAGGCGCGCTTATCCACGAGACTGCCCCCGTAGACGCCAACAGACGGCGTCACGGTCCACCTGGACCTGCTGCCGATCGGGGCGTCCGCGACAGCGAGGAGGAGTGCTGCGGAGGCGTGACTGGGAGCGCTCCCCCAGCGTGCGACGTGGGCCTGGGTCGACGGGTCTGCGACCGGGGGAGTAATAGGAAGGCGGCGCTGGGGTCCTCACCGAGCACCCAGACAGTACAACATTGGTACTGCGGGAGGCGGCGGGGAGGATTTGCTCCATTTACCGATCTGAGATGGTGGCGCCCAAAACGGCAAAGCAACATCTCCTGAAGCACCCGTCCTTCGAGGAAGACCCCATAATCATTTGCTCCGACTCGCAGGCGTCGCTGGCGACGCCACGAGGTGGACAAGTGGCCCAGACACCCCCCCCCCCCCCTCATCCCCTAGGTGCCGCCATCTGGGAGTATATGATGGCCCTAGTGGCTGTAGGGGGCCGAAGAATCCACCATAGAAGGAGGGCGGCGATAGCCCGATTAAGCTGGGCGTCCAGTGGAGCCTCGGCTCTATCATGGGCATTGGGCAAGGACTCTGCGAGCACCCCCGTCTCCTCCATCTTCGACGGCACTCCAGTCAGAAAGCTGTCCCCACCCGAGTTTCCCAGCAGCATGGGCCACATGAAACCGAACAGCGCCGAGCCGCTCGACGCTGAGGACCAGGCGAGAGTAACAGTGAAAAGGTGAAACGCTCGAAACGGCGCGCGCCGCCGGCCGAGGGCGCCGAGCCGGCCCAGGCCGGCTGCGGGTCAAACAGAAGCCGTCTCCGCGGCGGCCGCCCAGTGACAGCGACTCGGACTGACGTCGAGGCACCGCTGCCGCCTCCGCCGACCAACCCGCCGCCCAGCAAGGGCAGTTTGAAGGCGGCTGCGCCGGTGAAGGTGGCGCGGCCTGGCAGGGGCCGCGGCCGGCCCACTCCCAGCTACCCGTCCCGCGAGGTGCTCAGTACCACCGACTCGTCCGATTCTGAGGCAGCGCCGTCGGCGGGCCGCCGCCAGCAGTGACGACGACCGGCTGGCGGCGTTCGCGCGGGACTTGTCCGACTCCTGGTACTCGGACTTGCCGCCCAAACTGGACGCCGGCGGCGTGAGCACCAGCAACGCCAATAAAAAGTCCACCTTCATCCGGCTCTTCTCGCACCGTGTCAAAAGGACTACGCCGCGCGGCCGGCCGGCCAACTCGAATGAGCGCAGCGAAGGGCACACGTCCCCGACGGCGGCACTGGCGCCTCCCACCGCGCCGCTGCCGGCGTTGCTGGCAACGCCGATCCAGGCCCATCGATTTCTACTGTTTTGTTGCCTACGTGCCGCTGCCGCCGCTCAGCCAGCACAATGGCGTGCCGGTGTTGCGCTGTCGGATCGAAAAGCGGCTCGTGCAGCGGACGGACGGGTGCGGCCCGCGCGATGAGCCGCCGCCGCACACCGAGCTGCGCCGCGCGGACGTGAAGGTGGAGCTGGCAGCGGCCTGCTCAGTCCCCTCAACGGCGTCGACCGGCTCTCCGGCGATTTGCGGTCAGAAACGCCGCCGCTTCTGGGACCAAGGTGTCAGAGCGCGGCGCTGCCCGTGAGACGTTAAGTTAGCACAGGCAATGTCGTCTGCACTCCTTGCAGTTCATGTTGAATACACAACCATGTTGCGAAGTAATAGGCGCCGGGTTTTTCAGTTCATAGAACTTTTTCCCTGGCTATTACACCCCACAACCGAACACTGACACCTTGCACAAGTATGACTGTGTGTATGAATGTTAATAAATACATGAACCAATGTTGTGTTTTCGGTTCCAGTACCTTCTTTGGGCACCTCGGCAACAAGTAAGTAATCCGTTAGCTTTGCCACACCTAAGATAGGCTCCCACGTTGTTATTTGCTCCCGGGTTAACATAAACCGGTTTAACGTAACTTTTGCATCCCGGCCAAAATTGCCGGTTAACTGTCCCACCGCTCGAGACTGGCGCTAGGCTGGCCGAGCAAAAAAAAAAGTTTGTCCGCGGCTTCGTCTTATTCGCAGCTGCTGGACACGGGGGAGGGGGGAGGAGGGGCTGCATCGGACGAAAAGCGGGCTCTGGTATTAACTGGATTTTTTGCCAGCTGGCGCCGTATGGTGGCGCTAGCAGAGCTTCTTACATATCAATGCTAGATATAAAAGAATGAATATTTACCAATCAATTTTTCATTTAAAGCCATTTGAAATATTCATGTCCATCCTACTACCGCGCTTAGGTAGGTATATCTAAAATTAAATACCTTTCGTGCGTCGTCAGCTGGCCAGCCAGCTGACGCAATCCAGCTTTTACCAAAGCCCCGAAAAGCGATGACGTGAGCCCTAATATTGGCTTCACCACACAATTTGAGCCCTCAAACTGGAATCAGGTGAGCTCGAAAATGGGGATCAGGCTGAAAACTGGTATCATAGTGAGACTAGTTTTAGAGCTTGACACCGATAATGGGTACTGACTGAGCTCTGTTTCTGCGATCAATGATGCCGATTTAAGGGATCGTATGAGCCCATGTGGCGCTAGCTCAGAAAGTATTCTCGAAATGTGCTGTCTGTTTTGAATATGGTACATTAGCCCGAAAACTGGTCTCTGAGCCCGAAAATCGGGACACTGTTTTCTCAGTGGACGGCCGCAGGACCGGATAGTCTCCGTCACACACCAATAATCCCGCCGGTGCCGTAATATCAGGCCGGTACTGGCTGATTAACTCGGAGGAGTAATACTGTCATCGGCCGGCCGGCCGGGCCGCTGACAGTGTTACCACAGCAGTGTCACCGTCGTGTCAATATCAGCGTGTCACCGCGTGCCTTCGTCTCAGTCGGAGACCGAGACGAGTCTCCGTGGGAGACGAAGTGCCATGAGAGCGCATCACGAACGACCCCAGACACTAACCTATTTACGAACCTTGACACTAAGTAGCTTAGCTTCACGGTGTGCCGTGCAGAGATTCGGTCGCAAGTATTTGCATTTTGCACTGGACTGCATGCACGGCACCGCTACTGTCACACAGACAGCCGGGACAGCCGTTTGACGTTCATCGCTCAATATTACGGTCTTGCCAATGTGAGCTGTTGGAGTTATGGCGGTGCTCAAATGAAGCTGACTGTGACGCATCTTCCACGCGTTTTGATTGACTGCGCATGTGGGCGCGAAGGCAACACTGTCAAAGGCGATACTTCTTGGAAAAAGGTTCACAGCTCATTCCACAGGAAGTTGGCAATTTCAGTGGAGGAAATGCGTCACAAAGGAAAGCCGCTCGACTGAATCTAAGTGTTGATATGCATGAGCGAGCAAGAGCGTGTTGCTCGGCGTTATTCGGCCGCGAGCGTCTCGGCAGTCCCTCAGGGCTGGGTCCCCCACGGCCCCAGGGCTGTAAGCATCATACGCTACGCAGTACACATCGCAAGTCACTGACCCGTAGCATATCCAGTACGGTCTAATGACATGCAAAGCAGGTGTGCAAAGCCGAGTGTTTACGAGGTAATTCCCATTTATGAAAATCAAACATGACCTTAAATGAGCTCGCTATACTAATTTGGGTGGTAGGTGACAAAGGTCATTCGTAGCCCTTTGATAAGGCGCATGCAAGGAGTCGGACGATATGCTCTGATTTGAGGATTGCATTGATATTAAAGCACGTCAACAATTCAATCCAGCAAAAAGATGCATCGATTTGCGTGATTTCCATCGACTCGTAAGTCGTAATAGACAAACGTATCTTGAAAACGTATAGTGATAATGCTCAATCAATAAAAACATCAACGAAACATTACATTAATTCAATTTCAAACACATGTGCAGGATCAAGGTAGAAATGACGAGATGCACCTATGTGGAAGGCGGAAGCGGATATTTCTGAATTGTTGCCAGGATAAAACTGTTCTAAGCTCTACCTATCTATTATGACCAGTGGCAACTGTGTACAACTGCTGATCGTAGAACAGTAGTAGCTGCCGGTCCCTGAACAATAGCAGCTGCAATTGCCCTGCACCCATTCGTCAGTTCGTCATGAGACAAACAATAGGTATTCCTTATACAGAAATAAAATGACAAAGAAACAAAAAAGCAAATCTTATTTGAGAAATTATGGCTAGTTGTTAACATCTAAGCGATTCTCTACATCGCACTTTTATCTACATATTCACAGGCGGCGGAACGGGGAGGGCACCGGGGCACCGTGCCCCCCTTTGATTTTGGCATTGTAACATTAGCCCTATGGGTGTTGCATGGAAAGAATGGGACCAAAAGACGGCAGTGCCCCCCCCCCCTTAATTGAGGGACTTCCGCCGCTACTGTACATATTGGCTGTAAGCTAAGTTGGCTTTGCAACTGCAACTGACATTTTGTTCTCGACAGTGTCGACACACATCATTATATCGTCAATGCCGACAATATCTCAAATATTATCGCGGATACCGACAGCGTCGATGTATCTGACCGCCTCTGCATTGCACGTTATTACAGCCATTGAAGGCGGAGAGCGGGGGCGTCTGACCCTTCTAGTCTGAGGGAGACATCCAGAGGGCAGTGACCGTTTGTCAGAGATAAAGTAGCAGAGCGGTGGACGGCTACAGGAAGTCGTGACATTGTGAAAATATTTTTCAATTGAAGACGTTCTGATATTGTGCGCCGATGCCAGCGCACTTGAAACATCCGGTCGGTAAATGGGCAATGTTTCACTGTTATATTTTCTCTGAACACAGAACTTAACGGCTCTCGAAAAGTGGCCGTCTAGAATCAATATACTGAGCTGTCCATTGGACGTTTGACGGTCAACTCCCCTGACCGTTTCCGAGCTAATAAAACAAAAGCCGGGATTCGTGACGTTCTACCTTAGAAATCCATTTACCTCAAAAAGTACCGAGATGTTTGGTCTTTACCGGCCCGCTCCGTCCAATCCGCTCAGAGTCATCCCCAGGTGAGGGCCGCAGAAACTGCACAGCTCGGTGCCCGTGTCAGAGAGCCGGCCGGCCGCGCTGAGAGCGTCATCCCATTGGTACGGACGACCCCGGCGGCGGACAGCTCCATTAGCGGCGAGCGGGGAGCACGGCCGGACAGAGGACAGCGCCGGGCGGCGGCCACTCCAATACCGTCCCCGCCCACCGGCGACCCATCCGGGCGAAATGAGCCGTAACGCCCCCGCATGGTCACTGAGAGGGCCGGAGACAGGCTCGGCCAGCAACACTGGCGGACGGGGAATGTGGGCGGACCAGAGCGTTGCTGGGCTGATGTGGTTCGGACTGGTTCGCTGGGCTGAGCTAGGACAGAGTGTGTGATTGAGAGCTGGTTTTACGGGCAGGATAAGATGGCCGGTGTCAGTTCTGTAGACCGGTACGTTGGTCAGGGTTGGTACAGTTGGTCGGTGCTACGGTCGGAGTCAGTCTCTTTGTGTTAGCGCGCGATCGGACCGCCACGCTGTGTGCAGAGGCCACTCCGAGACTCGACTGCTAATGGTGGGCCGACCGGCGGCCGGCGGAAGGCAGCCGGTCATCAGGGCCCTCGTTACCGGCGTGTACTCGACCCACGGCCGGAGATGGCCCGGCAAAGGGCTCCGGGTGGTGCACCGCTGCTGGTGGTGCGCCAGGCACGGACGGACGCCTCAGCCGCACACCATCGACCGCTGCCGATGGCGTCCCACGGCGACCCCGCTACCGGGAACCCGGAATACAACTCTGCGGTCGGAGATTTGCGGCTCGACAGCAGCGGCCCACGTAAAACCTGGTGATGGACATCGACAGCATGGCCGCTCTGGGCGCAGCCGGCAAAAACGCCAAATACGGTAGGGTTTGCTATTCGGTTCGCACAATTCCACAGAATCTAGAACAGTGAATTAGCTTTGCATGCCCCTTAAGAGCCAGACTGCACCATTGTCGCCCGATTTCAGGCCTATCTGAGCGTGGGCCGACCACGCTCGCTGGCCCGCTGTCGCTTTATTGATGGGTGGAGCGCCGTGGCACCGAGCGCTGTGAGGCCGGAGCCCGCCAGACGGCGTGGCGCCCGGCTCACTGACCAGACTTCTGCGAACGCCGAGGGCTGAGCTGCCGAAATAGCCGAGCGGCACGACCTAACTGCTGCTCACTACCACTCACGTCCGACGGTCAGTGGCCGACGCAGCCGCTGCCCGGCTGGGCATGGAATGAACGGACGAGACCAGGGGCGTGGCTTAGTCCCGAGCCACTTTTCAACGTTCCAAGCGAAGTCAGACCACCATCAGAATCCCGACCGCCCCTGTTCGGACCAATGTCCGACAGAACCTTACTGACTCCATTCAGGGCTGACACACAGTCTCACGGAGGTCGTTTGTGGAAATATACGCGCTGCAGACAATGTCGTAGAGCAGCCAGCGGCGGTCGCCAAGCGGTACAGCCATTGAGCAGCCCATGGGCCATCAGTCACCGGGGCAGGTGCTGATCGTGCCACGTCAGAGCCCTGAGGCGGAGTCATGGGCCATATCCGGCCGGGGACGACCACTGGGGTGATACTGCGACGGCTGCTCTCTGAATGGGGCCGTGCCGCCGCCGGAGTCCCCATCCAGCCGTGCCGAAGGGGCCCGCTGACGACCGCAATGAAGGCCGTACCTACTGGTGTGACGAGTCTACATAATGCTGGCAGCGTCAAAATGGCGCCCGCTGCAAAACGAGCCATTATGAGGCAGGCCAACCATGTCAATATGAGTGACTGGGGCCTTTCAGATGAATGGTCTAATGTTATATGTACCTCAATACTGGATCTACCACCTACAGATGAAAAAAATGCCAAAACTGGTGCTGCAGCCGCACCCAGGTGTCGAGTCTGTTGCCAATTTAACCCAGATGTTCCACCGTACTTTACTCACGAATTCCAAAACCACTCAGACATTGGATCGAGCGATAGCGGCTCACATCAGGCAGAGTCGGGAGCGAGGGGGCAGAGGGATGAGAAAGTGAGCGGATTGACGGACGGACAAAAGCGAGCCTATCTCAGTAAGCCGCCGACCAAGGGAAGGATCGAAAGACGATTCGAGAAACTTGCAAAGACTGAGCCGGATCACTGAAGACTTCAGTGACGGAAGAAGTTCACAAAAACAACTGCACAGCCGATCTGAGAAGCCGGCGAGTTGGAAGAAAGTAGATTGAGAAAAACTTTCCCCTTGAGCATTAGTTAACGTTGAAAACTTATCAGAGATGGAACATTGGGAATCAACGTAATATGCGAGCTATTCGAACGTGATCAGGACCATTAGGTTGCGTACGGAACACTGTGCGAAAACGTAAATTCTTTTCTCGTGGACAATATTGCTGAAATCAAATTTAAAATCATTATCTTCTTGGAATGGAAATTTGTCGAAAAGATTGTCAACATAACCGTAAGCAAGAATTGTGCGTCCGGTGCAGCTACCATTTCTAACCGTGTGGGTAACACGATTACCGATTTATTCCAACAAAAGTGAAGCCGATGAGTTTGAGCCGTGCTCCTTAGCCAATGATCTCATGAACTGACTTCGCTACAGCTCTATGTAACTCAGGGATCGATTTCCCTCTTCCGCTGCTGTATGCATGCATGTACTCGTACGCTCCCAGTCTGTCAGCGTCAGGCCACAAATCTCCGACCCCAGGCAGTCATTACACCAAATACCGCGCGCGCCTGCCGCTCCCAGCGGCGGTATTACCGCAAACAGTCGACGGCCGCTTCCAAAAACAGAGCACTGCCGACGGGAAAACAGCCTCGTCCGTCGGAGGGTCGGGCCCAGCACGGAATCCGGAACCGCGCAGCGCCCCAGAATCGGCACGCCGCGCCGGAGCGGAGCCACGGCTCATCAGCGAGCGGCGCGGCAAACGAGATCGGCCGGAGATACAATCAGCGGCGGCGGTCCACAGCGCCATGAAACACTGACCGTCGTCGGCCCCGACGGCGCAGCGGACGACGCAGATGTTAACTATATACGGGTGTGGTCAATACTGGGCGGCCTCGGCGAAATGTGGCCTGGGTTATTGTCAAACTGCGCGCCTGCCAGCAGGCAGTGGTCTGGTCACAGGCTCTTCGAGGCACTACGTACAGAAACAAATAAAATAATGAATTGAACAGGCAATTCACAAATATTTGCAGCCATTTATTTCACTATATTTTCTTGAGGCACTAATGAGCTTCAAAAACAAATTATTCAACAATGATAAAAAACATCAAGCACCCACAGATTGATTGGTTTCAATCAAACCGGTTCGTTCTGGTCAGGGTCGATAGGCGTGCGGCCTGTTTGGAACATCATTCTCTGATATATGAGCCGGCGGCGGCCGCAGAGGCTACCGACTGATTCGGTGTTTATGAGCGATCGGTGAGCGATAAACGGTTCGCTGGCGCCGCCCGAGCGACCGCAGCTGCGGCCCAGCCGCCGGGCACGCGTAGGACTAACGAGGGCAGACGCAGACATACCGATTGCAGATGTGGAGACACGCACGACACCAACGTAATACATTTGGCATATCTGTGGAATCCGGGATGCTGTTGGCTTTTAGCTGGCATAGCATAAATGATCAGGAGCAAAAGCACGCGTTGGCTGTCGAGCTTTTCAGAGACTATAGAATCTTGCTGAGATTCCTTAGCATCGGTATGGGCTTCTGCGTTATAATCACCATTGCAAACGCATGCGGGCCGTAGCCGATAAACCAACGCGCTGCCGTCTGTCACCCAACTGGCGTCCGGCCACGATTTCGTCTCAGTCTCTTCAGAAAGCCGCAGCTCGTCCACCAGGCCACCGACTGCGGTGCGTGCTCGAGTAGATCAGATCCCCGGGAGAGATGAGTGGTTTGTTCTCTAGTTCCACTCACCCATCGCTTCGTCTGCACGACAGCCAGCAGGACATGGTAGCCCCCAGTTCGGTTCCGCCGCAACCGCGGCCTCCACAGCTTGGCGGACCTTCACGCCCCAGTCTGCAGCCTCTACTGGATCAACACTCAGTCAACACTCAGTCAGCACTGATCGTTGTTGAGTGAGGGCGAGGATAGCTTAATTAATCATCGACATCTGCTCGATTTATTACTGTTGAGCCACAAGCCTTCGCCGCTTGCTCACCATTGATTTTAACAAAATAGTGGGAGAATTAAGGTTACAACTACCCATTGAAATTAGTCAGATCGCGCCCAGCCAGTATCGCGACTAGTGGCTTTTTCCGTACCCGCAGATGGCCCCACGGAATAACAGTCACAAGTACTTCAGACGAAGTACATGTGAAGTGCCGTGAGGTTACCACGCGACCGGCGCCGGCGCCGGCGTCGGTGCCAATGCGTGTGTCACCGCGGAGGGCCCGTCCGACATCCCCCTTACCCCTCCCCGCGGCGACGCTGATGAAGGGGCGGGGCAGGAGGACGGTGGGAGGGCCCAGTGACGGAGAGGTGGCACGGGGGTGACGCTGGCGGTGCGGGGGAGACCGCTGGGCCACATTCCGACCGGCGCGCGCCCCGATCCGTCAGCGCGACCTGTCGGTCGCCGCCGAGTGCCGCGCGCGCCGCCGTCGCTCGTCGCTGCCGACACCGGGGGACATTCCGCGGCCGGGAGGCGCCGCGCGGGCGTCACCATTGTCGGCGCCGCCATCTGTCTCACTCGGCTCGCGCGCGCGCAAAAATAGACGCGCGCTATTTTCATTTGGAATCTGTTTTGCCTGCGGGCGTTATTGGCTACACGCACCGGTCTGGAGCCGGGGAAGGGGAAGGCGGGGTTGCGGTCGGCCTGCTCAGGGAATCGACTCACAGAGCCGTCCCACAAGAGTTAACATTTACCAAGCTGCATGCTTATGTGACCACCTGAAAAAACACATCAGCAGCAAGGTAAGACGCCATAGTCATTTTCCCAAAGGCGACGCCCTAAGACGTCCGAGAAACAGCAATAGATGGTAATAACGTCTAAAGATATCCCACAATTCCAAGTTACAAGGCCATAGAATGAAGCCTTAATGTCACACGACAGTGAAGGGTATTACAGAAGTGCCACCAAGGCACAAGAATAGGCAACCAACTTGCCTGCATGACAATGAGCCAGAAGATCACGAACATTCTAAAATAGCACGGCCAGACTACCGCAACATGGTTCGCACGAATGTTAATTTAAAATTATACCTAATGGTATAGCGGCCTACAAACTCACGGGCATGAGATAATATTTTCTTGTTGCATTGCATTCTCAACTATTCAACGATCGAGTGGAGGTAATAAATAACAAAGAGTCGGACATAAAAGAGGTGGTAAATTATCCGAGGCACTGCCCATGTCAGTCATCTCTCCTCGGCGGCCCCAGACGCTGCAGTTATGGGCTGCTGTGCGGCTCTGATAACCACACAGGAGCCATACACATGACGTGAAGACATACAGCCGCGGCCCAGACACCACTGGCACTTCATAAGGACGGCAGGCGTTTGATACCGACCGCCCCAGTAAATACGCCACGAAGCGACGGGGAGGGTCCGGTCAGGGTCGACACATATGGAAGGGAAGGGGCAGGGCAGCCAACAGCACAGGCCAGTGGGCCACATCAGTTAAAAGTCCCATGGCCGAGCCAGAATAGCTCATCGAACAATATATGTACAGGGTGGGGCAGCATAATCGGGAATAAATATCAAACGGGATTATTTGGTCATGAATCTAAAAATATAGCTCCAAGCACTATTTTAGCAACATCCTATCAATCGGTCACCTTTTACCTATCCCTCATCCTATTTGACCGCCCTCGGCGTCGATGACCTTCTCAAGGCGGGTCCAAGAGCACGCGCATGCACGTGCAACCTCCTGCTTGTCCATGATCGCCCATCAGCTTCGTACCTTGCACTGAAGACTGTTTTTACTAATGATAAGTTGTTCATTAAACTTCTACCAAAAAACGCTCCATGTAAAGAATTTGGTCGGATTTAAATCGGCGGAGTTGAAGGACCAGAAGTTTTTGGTTCATCTCAGGTGGAGGTGCCCTACACAATAACATGTCGTCCTCACTGCAGTACCAGCACGGACAGAGTCCTCGTAAGACGTGATTTGGACCGTCAGTGATCCTCTCTTCCGACGGCTCCACGTGAGTCTGCCAGAGTGCGGTTGTATTTACCAGAGGTGCTCATTTTATCCGGGCTCGATGAAGTAGGGTGCACCACGTGCACCTCCCTTGAAGACCACCCATAGGTCCATCACCCCAACAGGATGTTTACTTTGCATGACCGCTGGAATATTCTCGATACAATCCCCTATATGGCATGCCATTCTTTTTTATCGTATTCCAGTCGGTGATAAGATTTTTTGTCGCTGAAGTTTTGAACATTGTTTCTTTTTAATATGCTCAAGTGCTTCTTCCTTATATTCAAGTGAGTCATCTTGTATGTCCTCTGCTAAGAGTTATTTTACGACGATTACGTTAACCTGTTGTCCTAAGTATCCCCACACAATCCTTATCGTCCGTGATAACACGTTGACCTGCCCAGCAACCTTTACGTGGAATTGCAGGGTTTTAAACAAAATGTTCTTGTTTTACTTGTTTAACATTAGTGTCTATGGGCGCGCGCAAACCACTTGGAGCACCGTCGAACTATTTTGCTGCTCTTTTCCAGGAAGTTGCATGCTCATGGATGTAGTCATGTCAGATGATGCACAACTTTTGGGCGTTTCATTGCCATAATATAATTTATAAAAATAATGCCATGCCTACTCATGATCAGAGCCCAAAAAGCATTCCCGATTATGCTGCCCCACCCTGTATACTTCACTTATCGTATAATTTGACGGCCAACATGATTTGAATCAATCCGTTCGTTCGAAAATTAGCCTGTTTCCCGATCTTCAACAAATTCTTCTAGTGCCACATAGCTTTGTCACTCAATTTTCGAACCACTTGCCGGAGCAGTGCAGGCAATAAAGCCGCAATTCCATTTCAGGCTCAGTACCGGGCCAACATGCAAGCATTTGTGGCGGCCCGCGTCAGCTGAATTCAAGATTCGGGCTCAGTGTGCTGATATTTGATGTTTAAACAATTGTCGGCCATTTACGGGAAATCAGTGAACAATCCACAGTCCACACGCACACCGCCAAGTCAGCCCAGCTCCGGCCCCGTCGACCCTGCCGCGGCAGACCGGCGCGGTAGCTCCAAGCAAAGCCGCCGACCACCCGGGGGCAGCGGCAGGGCGGTACAAACGTCGGACCGCCGCGGCGGCTGCAGCGGCCGGGGACCGGCGGCCGTCCGAGCGGCCGATCGATGCCGAGAAGCAGAGCCACATCACCCCGGCCGAGGCATGGCAACAGCTCCGATGGATGGCGTACTTTGAGCACAGGGTGTGAAAAACCGGCCACGGCCGCCTACAGCGAACGCCTGTCGCCGACGCAGCGCGATAGCTGCAGGCCTACAGCAGCAGCACAGCGAAAACGAGATAGTAGCACAGCCTTGAAGCAACACAGTGGGGAAGGAGAATAAGTCAGTGGCAGTGGATTCCGCAGCGGGCTGAGACCAGATTGGTTTTAGACGCTGGCCTGACGGTGACCTCGACACGCCTGATCTTCCGTCCCGAAACTTTTACTTTTGTGCTTATCTCACTCGTCCCGTATGTTTTAACACTCGTCCCGCCTGTCCCGGCATTTGGCCCGTTGGGAGATTCCTTTACATTCCGTTGTAGCGCGTGACAACCAGATGGGACTCCAGCACAGACTGGTAACAGCACTGTGGCCGAGTTATTGCATACCCAGGAGACAGCGTTTGAGCGTGCTCTTATAGCAGTGGCACACGCAGACGCGCGGTAGTAAAACTGGAAGACAAATAGTAAACCGTCGCGGAACAGATATTTCCATAAGCGGTCGGGACTCGTATGGATGTTTGCAACTTTGAGTGCATTACAAAATAATACACTCGTGACTCATGTGCCTGCAAAGACGCTGCTTGAATATTTCAATTCGACATTGCGTCAACACCAAAACATATTGCGGTCCCATCTCTTAAGCTAATGTGCATAATTCATCTGCCTTATTATGCTAACCTATATCAGAGAGAGTGTTTAGTTTTAATGAAGCATTCAGCGGCACGAGCAACAAAGGCCCGTGATCCGCCCGTAGACGCCGGCCGGCTCAGTGGGCTTCAGTAGAGCCGTCGGCTAGGCCCGGCCGCCTTCTTATTCAGATCAGGGCAGGGCCGTGAGCGCCGACACCCGTCTGTAAAGGTCGGGGTGAGGACGGCGGCGGGAGGGGGGGGGGGAGTGTCAGACACATCCGTCAGGGATCACCCCTCCCCGAGTAGCCGACAAACAGGGAGGGTGCAGGGGAGGGCCTACCGTCGGCCCCAGCTAAGGAAATCCACAACATCCACACCTCCGAGCCGGCCTCCACCGTCAGACTGACGTCCAGTCCGTCTATCCACAGACCGCAGCGTTCCGGCCGGCCGCGTCACCGCGCCGTAATGGCGGTGTTTACACTTCGCGCAGCAGCCGCTAGCGGTGTGGGTGTCACCGATAATGCCACACCATCACCAAACTCTTACGGCCGGCTTCTCAAGGGCAAGACAAATACGGGCCGCGAGGATAAACTGCCATCAACAGGCAGTAAAAAGGACTATAGCTGAAATAACTGCGATCTCACAAAATCCTAGAAAAGGCTATAGACTTGTGTAACCAACTGGAAGGATGTTTATAGACAATGTTGAAAAATGGCTTGTTTCAGGAAAGCGTGCAATTAAATGCTGGACCGTATTCTTTTGCTCCTCCGTCCTCTATTCACAAACCCCTTTGTATTCCTTCCTCCATATAGCAGCCAAAAGCGTCAAATCAAATAAATCGCAATGCCGCAAACATCATCAGCTCATTCGTCTGTATACTCTGTCAACATACAGACGTTTTTACTGACCGGATGATTGGAGGGCCGCGAGAGAATAAGGCAGGCAAGTAGTTTATAGTCCCGCTCATAGATGGCGCCAGAGACCTACGCCTGAATACAGACTGTGCCGCAAGACATCCGACTATGAAACGACGCGCTGTTCATTCGTGGAGCTAACACGAACATGAACGAGTCGAGTCCGTGTGATAGCCGGAAGCGGCAGTCACTAGCGAGGCCAATATCCAATGAATGTTGAGCTGAAAGTGCGCCACATTGTCCTGGACCATCAGCGTCGGCAAAGGCGTCCGTGAAAGAGGGAAAGCTAAGCTCTCCTGTCGGCGCGGCAGTGTTGTCTCCGCAGGGACGACCGTCTCCGAACCGAACCCCGGCTGTCACCGTCGCCGGTACGTGGCGTGTGCGTGGCCCATCGACCAAACGACGGCGCCGCGCTGCGGTGTCGACCAGCCCTCTGCTGTCTGCGCTCGGTCGGTCCCCAGCGGCGCGAGAGCCGACCCGACCCGCGAGGGGTTCAGACCGGGATCACACGGCAGACGAACGGCACTGTCACGGACGCAGGCCACCCGTCACCGGCGGGCCGTGGAAAAACAACAACAGGCCGCGCACTGCGGGCCGGCGGCGGCGGCGCGTGCGACGGACAAATGGCTGGCCGCGCGGCTCCGACCACGGCCATAGATCTGCGGTGTCGGCCGGAGCCGGTGGAGCCATCAGGCGAGCCACGGGCCGGCCTCACGTCAGCACGCCGGCCGACCGCCCCACTCCCCCTGATTATGGGGTCTGATTTGTCTGGCTCTGTTTTTATTTTATGGTCGATCACATCGTATCGAGCATTCCGAAAAGCAGCCAGGAACGATAAACGATGTAAAGGACAACCAACATCGTTCCCGACATTACAAAAGGCACCCTTTAAGCACGATTTAACGTCCTCAGACGAGTATTCAAAGCATGAATAGTGTTTCCCAGACCTCAGCTCCAATGGTTATTAGACACGATATGGATCAGCCTGAGCCTATGACCACACAAGGCCGCACTGCCGCAGCCGGGCGAATGTCCAAGGTCGAGTACCTAATTCATACAATCAACCATCTAGCTTTTCAGAGGACATGTAGCTGTCAAAATTTTACTTTTTATCATGCACTGCCATAAAGACGTATGATATAGCCGTAGCAAAGATGGGCGTTATGTTGAATATCATGCCAAGTCAGAGGAGACTTATCACTTATCTCCAGGGATGAGCGCTGTGCCGTCACCTGCAGTCGCAAGCAGAAAAGGGTCTCAACTGGCGAAGGTGTGTGCGTTATACTCACAAGCATTATTTCACACCCAGCCGACCGCATCCATAGCCACATGCTCCCTACAAAATATAATGACAAAAAATAAACGAATGCCTACGGAGCCGCAATCAGACGGTGCCGCCATTCGTTCCATTGATGAAGACTGAATGGCTGACCGACCGGTACCACACGGCAGTGGCAGGGACGATGCTGTCATTATACATGTGCGCTGTGTATGTAGGTATGTTCACTGTGTATGCGTACTGATACATGGGGACAGGCGCGGACCAAGCACCTCGATTGATATTGTTGCGAGCGGTCGTGACCACGCACCCACCACCAGTGAAACTATATTCAATGGACTGACCGCTGGGCTCTGGGGACATGAATACAACCAGTAAAACGCCTTTTGGGCGAAGAACGAGCGAGCGAGATAGTGAGCCCTGCACGTGCGGAAGGGCGAGAGGGTACTTCCAATGGGCTTGCGCAAAGCACCCTTCTAACCGGTCGCTAGCGGTGTCAAAGCGGTGTACCAAATTTGAACGCAGTTCCTGAGATCTGGAAGCGGCATTCTGCACGTGCGCACGTGCAAACGGGGTCCAAACTGACTTTTGCACGGCACCCTACTAACCGATCTCCAATTGTGTACCAAATTTGAGCGCAATCGGCCCAGCCGTTCTCGAGATCTGGAAGCGCCCCCTGCACGTGCGCACGTGCAGTAGCACCTTAACCGCAACACATGGGAATGCATTGCCTGGTGGGTGCCTACCTGTATGCCAAGTTTCAGCGAAATCGCCCCAGTAATTACCGAGTTATTAAAATGGGAACAAATTTGACACCTCTTATTGTTGTATTTTGCACGTGCACTGGGGGTGACCCACATGCATGGAGAGTATCCTATTTTTGGTAGAAAGGATGCAGCTACCCTAAAAAATTACCGCAAGTCAATCGCCCAAGCGGCTGCTGAGATATGAGCCTCTGAAAATCACTACTTTTGTAAAACAGCTTGAACACCCTTGACTTTTCACGTGGCACGTGCCACGACGGTCACTGAGATGTATCAAAAGTAGTCAATTACGGGGTAGAAGGGATGGGGCTACCCAGCAAAAAAGGACCGCAGGCCAATCGGTCCAGCGGTTGCTGAGATATAAGCCTCTCAAAAGCGTTACAACAGGCCGGGCCGGGCGGGGCCGGGCCGGGCAGGGCCGCTCATACTGAGATTTTTCCGTTATATTGAAAAGACTCGCTTCGCTCGCTGCGCTCGCTCGCTCGTAATAATGTAGCCGTGCTGTCGCCAGGCTTGTCGGTGCGTGGCGAGTGCGCTCAATGTGAGTATGTAGCATAAGCGTAACTTTATATCTCTTTGTGGGTGCTCAAGCACCCCCAATCCTGAGCTCAGCACCCCCTGCCTTCTTAAAGCACCCCCAGCCTCCTCAAAACATTCCCAGCTGACTCAAGGCCCTCAATAATCAGAATGTCCATCTCCTAGTACTGTAATGAGCCCAGTGAATCATGCAAATACTATACTTACTCAATTCAGTGACTAAGAGAATATACATTGAATAAATCACCACAAATTAAGATGCATGATATTTGTGTTAACATAACATATGATATTATCAGGGGCCCGGGAACAATTTTTAAGTTGGGGGGGGGGGGGGGGGCGAGCCTAAAATACCTGACATGATGCAAATGAAACAGTGGCATAGCTAGGGGTCTAAGGGGACACGTACCCCTTCCCCCCATCGGGTTCAAAGGGACCCTCGGGTCCGAGAGGCCCTGCGGCGCCATTTGACCGCTGAGGGTTAACGATGGCCATATTTCTACTCAGAAGGGCCCCGTGGGGCTCGTTAGAGCACCTCATGGGCCCTAAATAGCCACACTAAGGTCTCCCATAAGGGCCCCACGCCGACTTCTGAGGGCCTCTTGCGGCTTTTAACCCTCGCCGGCACAGGGGGGGGGGTTGATGCAACCCCCCCTAAGGTTTTTCGCGAATAACTCGCGTAAAAAGCGGCCGATCGTAACGAAACTTTCAGTACCCTCGCATTGATCAATTTTACACCTAACCTGAAAATTTCATGACCCTGACCCTAATGACCTTTGACCTGTGACCTCTTTTCTGTGACCATGTTTGGCCGAAATCGCGGTTCGGCGCATGTCGGCTCGCATTAGCCGCGCGTTTGCAAGCTTTTCGTGGTTTCAAATGTTCAAACATGTGATTTGATGTTGCTCCCATGCATTAGGGTGGGTGTCAAGGTCACCTGAAGGTCAGGTCAGGTCATTGACCTTTGGTGACCTCGGGTGACCTCGGTTCACTTCTTCGAGTTTTACATGTTTCTAGGCTAGTTTTTGGAGCTGAATTCGAATTTAGCAACCATTTGAACATTTACGAAGTAGTTTTGGTGCCTTCGTAACATGTTACGAAGCTGTCCGAGGCGGTTGACACGTATTACGAATACCCGTCACAACCCCTACCGGTTGACCTGACCTGACCTGACCCGACCTGGTCTAAATGCTTAAAGACATCATCTCTGATCAAAACTAACACGATATTCGTGATCAGCATCCCGGAAAACCACATAGCAGCCACACTTTACGACTTTCTAACAGGTCCCGATTTTCCCGGTTTTCGGGTCATTGACCTGACCTGGAAGGTCACCCGATGACTTAGGACCTTAAAATTGGGTATCATCGGCTTCCTCTCGTGACGGGCAACACGCTCGTTTTTTTCGCGAAGCTCTAGCTCGATCAGGGGCCAAACGCGAGGGGGGGGGTCGTACCCCCTTGTGCCGTCGAAGGACTCAAAATGGCCTGTGCCGGCGAGGGTTAAGGACACCTCGGTTGTCTCCAAATGCCCGTTCTAAAGGCCACCCACTGATGACCTGAGGGCCCCACAACGGTGACTCTGAGAGGTCTTACCGGCCTATGAGGGGACAGTTTTAGGGGCATTTCCCACCTGTGATGGTCCCACTTTATTTTTCTGAGGGCCCCATAACGGCAACTATGGGGCCCTCGTCGGTGCCTATGAGGGCCCACACCGGTGTCTCTGAGGGTTTCACACCCCCAACTCCGAGTGCCTACACCAGTGCCTATTAAAGCCCTATATCGGCGGCTCTGAGGACCCACCCGACACCTGCGCATCTAAAGGCCACCCACTGATGACCTGAGGGCCCCACAACGGTGACCCTGAGGGCCCACCGGCGTCTGACAGTACCATGCCGGTCTCTTAGGACCCCGCAGGACTTCTTCTGCCGGCCTAAGCCTTAGGCCCTAAGGACCCCTTGCCGGTCACTGAGACCCCCTGCCGGCTTGTAGAGAGTTCACGTCAGCAGCTCTAAAGGCCCCACACCCGTCTGTAACGGCTCTACACCAGCGTCTCTGAGGGCCCGGAGCAACGCCTGTAAGGACCCTCATCGGCGCCTCTGAGAGAATCACACTAGCACCTCTGATCGCCCACACCGGCACCTGCATGGCGGCCCCACACCGGTGCCTCCCTTACCGGCGGCTCTGAGGGCCCTACGCCGGTGATTCTGAGGGTGCCACCGATAACTGAAGGCACCACACAAGCCCTTAGTGTAGCTGAGCTTTAATCCCATACCGGCCCTCCGAGGGCGCCACGTCAGTGCACTCATTGCCCCACACCCCTCCCTCACACCCGGAGCGGGTAATCTGTGTTATACCTATAACAACGATTTTACCACCGTTGTACGTTATGTATTTCTCAAAGTTGACTCAAAATGGTCCAGTACAAAATCTGGCCTGCCAAACTTATGGCCAAGGTCAGGCCCAAACACGTTTTGGGCAATCAGTCTCAGTCCATGACTCCATTCTTCGGCAACTACGGTGCAAGGCCGATACTGTAGAAACTTGCAATTTGTACCCTTGACCTGATCTTGACCTTGACCTCAAACTTTAAATTAAGTACATGTTTTTAGTTATTCGTGATGAGATCTT
Organism: Amphibalanus amphitrite; assembly: GCF_019059575.1. Taxonomy (NCBI): domain Eukaryota; kingdom Metazoa; phylum Arthropoda; class Thecostraca; order Balanomorpha; family Balanidae; genus Amphibalanus; species Amphibalanus amphitrite. The sequence continues at coordinate 200,895 of NW_024882544.1, read as the reverse complement.
TCGATTGGCGTTTGAATTTTCCAAATCGGACCATTAGTTCGGGAGATAACAGGGGGTAAAATTTATCCCCCAGCCCCGCGCGTTCGGCTGGAGACCCCAGCCCTGCGCGGGCTAATGCATTGGGTGAGCCAAAATTGTTTTACAGTGGCGCTATTAAAACAAGCTCTCGAACCGATTTAACATCATTTCTTGCATGATGCCTGATGGCTACAGTAAAAAAGAACAGCTAAAAAAACTACAAAAACTATGGCATGCCTTTCTGAAAGCTATTGAGCACCCCCAATGATTTTTGGAAAACTACACCCATGGTATGTAGGCATAGCAGAACCACAGGTTTGGTAGGACGTGAGAAAATTGTAAAAACTGAAAATGGTTTCTTGTCTAACCTAAGTAGGTAATCCGGCCAATTTTAGGGCGGGTCGAGGCTCAGTCAGGTCACTGAGGTCATCTGAGGTCAAATTCTGCATTCTTGACGACGCTGTTCATACCAGCGTAGGTACCTATGCCTACCTAACCAAATGAAGCTGAAACATCACAAAAAGCAGCTAAAAGAAAAGCCTCCTTTTTGAGCCACTTCCAAAAAAGTAAAATGTCGTCAGTCATAATGCTTGACCCTCGGACGGTTTCGTTTGGGAGCGGTTGGGTGCGTACCTACAGGCTAAAACATGCCAATTACTGGAAGCAGGCGGAGGGTCCTCTGGAAATCAAAATAACGCGCCAGTTTGGGACGGGTCATCCATCCGCTCAAATTGTGACACGGCCGTCAGTCATCTCGGAGGGTCATATGCTTTGGAATTGACCTGACCTGACCTGACCTGACCTGACCTGACCTGACCTGACCTGACCTGACCTGACCTGACCTGACCTGACCTGACCTGACCTGACCTGACCTGACCTGACCTGACCTGACCTGTGCACGCTGACCTGACCTGACCTGACCTGACCTGACCTGACCTGACCTGACCTGACCTGACCTGACCTGACCTGACCTGTGCACGCCGGCTCCGGCTGTCTAGGCAGGAGTGAGGAGTGAGAAAATACAGTAGCCGTGCCGCCACGCACGTAAACTGAAAGCGTGGTACAAATATGTTATCATTATGGGATGGGTCGGTCCAAGGCCCTAAATACAGGTCGGTCAATGGTCCAGAGCACGAGGAGGATGGTTGGCCTAAAACGAAAATTGTCATCAAAAGCTGAAACGAAGAAAGGACTCGAGATGGAAGCCAATGGAATGGAAGTTGGAACAAATTCACAAAATTGAAATCGCCTGCCTATCATCACTCAGATATCATTTATCAATCACATCAAATAACATCGAATTGAAATAATGTTATACTTACCATTTCGCGAGTAAATGTTCGTCAGTCTTCGATCGTTATTTCGAAATGGACATCATTTGAAAAACAAATCGGCTTTCTACTACACTTAAAACTGCGCGCGCGGCTCTGGGATGAAGACGCGCGCAGCATTCAGCAAGGAACTGACCGAGACAGAATCACGATTCAGGTTGTCACCACTCGGCACTCACCACTTCCAAGTTCCACGAAATCTTCATTTATGTTGATCCACCTTTCTTACAACTCAAACTGTCCACACGGATTGCCGAGACTCCAATCATCATTCAACAATCACCGCGCTGATCACAATTCACAACATTTCCGTTCGCGGCGTTCGCGGCCAATTCGCGGCTCACAAGTGACTTAGCACGGCACCATGCAGCAGAAAGCCGAAGCAGAGCTTCATATCACTCCGCCAGATGTCTCTATTTTCACTGAAATCAAATGCTGTGAAATAAACTTCGGTAACATCCATTATCCAGCAATTGTACAACTCAACTAATCTTTCACTTTTTTTAATGAAACCATCTCATTTTCTGGAATCATTGAACCAAAGCCATCTAAAGAACATGAATGAAGAAAGTAATAAGTCGACTTATCAAAACACAGAAAAGTAAAGTTGCTTCAAGATAGGTTATACTCTTTCTAGGTAAATATTAGGCGTTTTCTGGACTGAAATATTTATATAACCTCTAAATAGTGACAAATGCCTTCCTTTTATGAAAATGACTTTAAAAAATGCATCCAGTGCTTGCAACTTGCAAATATGACTTTCTTTTAGAATTTGCAGCGCTTTAGACTAACATTTTCCACTTTTCACGATGCGGCTGCGGCCAACATGACGCAAGCCGATATTTTGCTTGTGTGGTGTGATGTCAGCAAGTTGTGAGTTTATTGCAGTTGCAAGTTGCAGGATGACTCTGGGTTGGATTCTGATTGCTGGGCTTGGAGTCTAGCTACTCGTTTTCATTTTGGGTGTTTTCGAAATTTCCTCTGCCCTTATTAACATGCAAAGCTTTCAACTACATCAATTAGGATAGGCATATTCATTGGTATTAGTATATATAAGGTCCGAGTGGCGAACCGATTATGAAAAGCATACTATACGATGTATTTTGACCTCCTCATTTCATATCTGATAGTTATTCCTTCTGGAACCAAGTATCAAAGCACCTATGAAATACTTACAGTTACCGCAAATCGCTACCGCACTCCACACCAACTCCACACTAGCGCAATGTGCCGGGCAGCAATTACTTGCGCAAAGCTGGCCAAGGTCAAGTAAATCAAGGATGATATCTAACAGTTGCTATTCAACTGTGAATAATGACGTCATAATACTTCTCGCGGCGAAGCAGCGCAGTGCCGAAGGCAATGCCTTAGGAGAGATTACAGGCAAGAGTAAATCAAATATTTTTAGGTTAAGTGGTTATGTATCTTCAGGCCTTCGGCCTGAAGCCTGATGCATGACCACTTAACCTAAAAATATTTGATTTACTCTTGCCTGCAATCTATTCCTGCAAGTAACTTTTTCCTTATCCCCGGTAGGCAAACATCAGTAGGTTAGGTTAGGTTAGGTTAGGTTAGGTTAGGTTAGGTTAGGTTAGGTTAGGTTAGGTTAGGTTAGGTTAGGTTAGGTTAGGTTAGGTTAGGTGAGGTGAGGTGAGGTCAGGTCAGGTCAGGTCAGGTCAGGTCAGGTCAGGTCAGGTCAGGTCAGGTCAGGTCAGGTCAGGTCAGGTCAGGTCAGGTCAGGTCAGGTCAGGTCAGGTCAGGTCAGGTCAGGTCAGGTCAGGTCAGGTCAGGTCAGGTCAGGTCAGGTCAGGTCAGGTCAGGTCAGGTCAGGTCAGGTTAGATTCCTTTTTTTGTAATTATGACGTCACTTTCATCACACCATTCATATCGTTTTCTTTTTCCCCACCAAAAACCCCTGTTCCTAAAATTTCCCCTGAAATGGCAGCAATCCACATATGGCAGCGCTACAACGCCCACGTTTTTGGGCTCTGGTATTAACTGGATAATTCGCCAGCTGACGCCGTATGGTGGCGCTAGTGGAGCAGCACCATATGACGTCAGCAGAAAACACCGTGAGCAGCTATGAAATGGGAACGAGCACCACGGAAATATCGAAAGGTGATGGACATGTACTGACTTTGGTCATTCAAGTACCACCAACACCATACAAAAACCATATAATATTATCAAGACTGATTCTGGAATCGATTTGTTCGGGTATTTTAAACACACAAAAAATGTTTGTTACCGAATTCTGAAACAGTATAAGGATATTCTTGTTCCTTACTTTTGCCTTGTGGAGTACTTTTACTTGCTTTCTAGTGCGCCCATCACTATCTTGAAATCTGGATTGCAACGCTGTAGGAAAACTTTATTTCATTTGTCATTTCTTCCACTTTTGAGCAGTGATAATTTATTTGGGTTTATACATTCAATAATGAAGACGGCTCCTAACTTTTTAGGGATCTGCAGTGGCTCTGAGAGTAAAATCAGATATTTTCTAGAAACTTGAGGCCACTATTTTCTTATATGCTAGATAATATACAAATATTGACATGTAAAGAATGATACGGGTGTATAATTCTGCATAAATATCAATTCAAAGTATTTAAATTTTTCAAGAACCTTTTTAATTCTTCCATAATGACTTCTTTCAATACAAGCTGGAAGCAATTTCAATCAATAAAGCAGCACAAGGCAGTACATTGAGCTACAATGATCCATAACCAATCGGCACCTGCAATTTGATTGATCTTCGAGATGTACCCTGCCTGTTTCCTGACTTTCCCTTTTCGTTGTACTGGGTGAAGTGAATATTCTGTGAATATTCTTCTGACAGTCAGTTTTTAATCCTACATTATGTTGTCAATCAGATTTAATTGGTTCAAAAACCGTCGTAGTCCGTCTCATTCGCAGTCTACATCTCCACATGCGCACCCATACATGCTCAAAATTTTCACTACGTATGTACTATGTACCCTGCAGCGTATCCTGATGAAAAATGTTTTGTTGAAATCAGAGACACTTCCCAAGGTAGGCCATAGTACATGGCCATATATTTAAGTCAAAACAGATAAACAGATAAACACAATTCCAATCATCAAGTCAACCAGCATCGACAATCTGCACATAAGTTCTAAACCTATTGTAAGACTACTTTGTATTCAAACTTTGTATTGCAGAAGGGTGGAAGCTGCATGGAATTATGCGACAATTTCAGCGTGCATCCACGCTCGAAAGAGCAGGGTTAATTGTAACAATGTCAATACCATAATAACGTAATTGTAGGTGTTGTGATTCGGTTGTCTCTTGTCTGTGCTGGCCATTGCGCGGGCGGTCCAGCGGCGGAACTCGGCTTCGCCGCCGTGGCGCGCTGGCAGTTGCTTCTTCTTCTTCTTCTGCATCCCATTGCCAACCCGCTCAGGGGGGCGGCGGCGCAGGCGGGTCGAGCGGCGGCTCGGTCCGCCCAACATCCTCGATGAAGGTGACGACCTTCGTCGCCGGGCCGCCGAGGACGTCGACCAGGCGAGGGTCGACACCCCAGCGGCGGCGGCGGGCCGCCTCATAGGCCGGACAATCGGTCAGTAGGTGCGCCGCGCGGTCGGGCTCCCCGCACGCGGGGCATTCGTCGTCGGCTTCCGGGCCAATCTTGTGGAGCGTGTCACGGGTCAGCGGTGATGTGCCGGTCCTCAGCTGGGACAGCGTCACCGACCCCAGCGCGCCAGGGAGTCGTGGCCAGGCGTGGGGTCCGGGTGCGGGTGGGCAGCGGTTGCCCTCTGTCGCGACAGCTCCCGGACATGGCGCGTGACGGCGGCCCGCGCACTCGACAGGTCGATCGGTGCGCTGTCTTGGTCGCCCGCCGTGGCCTCGCCAGCCAGGAGGTCGGCGGTTTCGTTGCCGTCCAGCCCGGCATGGCCTGGCACCCACTGGAGCACCGTCTCGGTGCCGTTCTCGGTGAGGGTGCTCAGCACTCAGCAGCCTCCACACCTCGGCGGCCAGGGCCATGGTCTGGTTAGCTGGGCCGCGGCCAAGTAGTTGGAGCCCAGACCTTGAGTCGGTGAGGAGGCGGACCGACTTGGTCGATGCCAACTCCCCGTCCTCCAGGCCGGCCACAGCCGCGAACGCCTCGCGCATGGCGGTCAGTTCTGCTCTTAGGCTGGAGCAGACCGCCCCTGCAGGAGCGCGCACGGTCTCTTCTCTGTTGAGGTGGTGGAACTGGATCAGCGCCTGCGCCGCCCTGTTCCGTCCGCCGCGAGCCGAGCCGTCCGACCAGATAGTGACGTCCGGGTGCGGGAGCTCTGCAATGGCTCGCAGGGCAGCTTCCCTGCGGACTGCAGGCGGGTCCGACCGGCGGGTGGCCACGGGCAGGTCCACCCTGAAGGTGATGCCGCTGCGGTGGCCCAGCCATGGCGGGTCGCAGCTGTAGAACGCCGAACCTGTAACACAATAGAATTGCAATTGTAACAAAGACCTGCATGGTCAGCACACATCTGTCATCTGCAGTGACTGTCATCCCAAGTTGGTATGAATTGGCACAAAGTTGGGTCATGGTAGCACTAGCAGACGTAGCACAAGCTGTTGTGATATGCCATACCGTAGGACTAGGTCGTAGGTTGTAAATTTTAGGTTTAAGGCTGTAGGTTGTAGGTCAGGTTAGGTAAGGTTTGGTTAGAAAGACCCATTCTCGTGCATCGGGCAGCTTGTGCTACATCTACCTTACCAATACCCAATTTGGATTCCCAAAATTGATGGCAAACAGGCTTTTTGTATAACAAGTGTGGTTAATTGTTCTAATCCCCGCTGCAATGTGAGGGTAACTGCTTTTCTACAATCACAAAATTTGAATTCATATAGGTAGGTGTTTACATGTTCAGAAAATGATACAAAATATGACACGATTATAGCTGCAACTGGATAATGGATACCAACCTCAACTAAAAGTTTCTGCAGCCTTATAACCTAACAAATGACTAAATTGCCAAAATAAATCCCTTAGTACAATAGCTTGACTCTAAAAAATAACAGAAATTTTGCATGCAGACCCTCTGAAATGGAGGGTTTATGAAAAGTAACAAAAATAAACATTCACCAATATCAATATGTTGTTATAAATTTCATATGTAGCATAAGCGCCAATACTGCCTTCATTTACAATGTTGCTACTGTTTTCCACTCACAAACGCTGCCCTCCGTGGACAGCAGCAGCAGCAGTGAAACGTCACCCGTGGTGTGACATCATCACCCATGACGTAATGGAAATCCAGTTGTTACCAAGGCCCACGTTTTTCATTCGTCGCGTGTTAATGCCGCCGGGTGGTATTGTAGTGAAATGGGTTGGTGATTTGGTGTTTTTTCCACGTTTCCAGTACATGTAAGTATCATTTTTGGATTCAGGATGTCAAATAATGTAAGAATGTGAAAACTTTATCTTTTAACAGGCACTCGGACCTTATGTATACTTTTACCTATTCATTCAGGGTTTGGATTCTCGAAACAAGAGCATTCAATTTTGTCTACTTATGTGAGCATTTTTCGATATAAATTGTACCTGAAGGCTAAAGAGTGCACTGCTTACTATTGATATAGGTTCATAAAAGTGTGCATTTTCTTCCTTACAAGCAGCAACCTATTTAAAAAGGTAAGCTAACTGGCCATGCTTCAACAAATCATAACATTGACATTGATATAATATTTATCGGCTTTCTGTTCATTGATAAGTAAGTGGTACCCAGGTACCTGGTTGTTGAGATATTTTGCAGAGAGATTTATATATTTTCAAGCTTTTTTATTATTAATTTGTATTTAAGCTCACAATTACCCCACCTCAACCTGGCATAATCCACAACTTGAACTGGTTTCAGTTGTGCTGGAAGTACCTACTGCTTTTTACTTGATATTGGTTGACTGTCTGAATAATAAAAACATTTGTTTTACCTTAGAAGTAAGGATTCATAATATGATTAGACAAATCTACTGTGTTTCTGCTGTTTGCTTTGCTGCCATACTGTCTCCTTGCCATTCTCCTGCTTATCTGCTGTTTTGTTAGTTCTGTTCTAGATAGACAATAGAAATGCATTATTGCTGGACATTGCACAGAGGTGAAATATAAGCATAGTTAATGAGCAAACAAAGGGATGAGTAGTCAAAAATAAAAATTGATGGCTCGTTGCAGGGTTTATTGTGATAGTGTTACATAAGATTTGGTATTTTTTTTGGTGGAAATAAAGCTCTTTTTATAAGATGTCTAACCTGACCAAATGTCTTATGTTTTGTGACACTTCAAATGTTGAGCATTCTATGAAGCTGAAAAAGTGGTTGTGTGATGGCAAAAAGTAGATACATATGATCACTGTCAACTGTGCACAGTGTGCAGCTCACCTATTCTACAGTGTGTGCTGCCAAGGTAGATGGATATTGGATAATCAAATTGGATAACAGTGGATATCAAATCATATCTGGCAGTGGTTGACCACTGGTTGCATATATTTTGCAATGTGCATTATGTAATGATAGTTATTGGTGTGGGTGATCAACATTAGTAACTAGGCTGCTAGCACCACAAAGCCCAATATTCAAAGGTAGGAATTATCAGGAGTTTCTTGAAAAAAAAAAATTCTAGTTACTGCACTTAAAAAAATATATATACAAAGTCTGGCATTCTGTATGTGGATGAAGGCTGAAGCTCCTGCTGGCATTCTGCAACATGTTGCTGACATTTGGTGGCTAGTATTATCCACAATGACATTCAAGACCAGGAATAAGCTAGGTTAGGTGGTTTGTGTGGCTATTCTGTATGGTTTTACCTGTGCTAGGCACTGTTTAGGCAATGCCTACCTATGACCTGTCATAATGCTTAGTGACTGGCCTATGGTGGTCTGTGGTGGAATGGATGAAGGGAGCGATGTTTTCATGTGGCTGTCCTAATTGCACTCATTTATCAGTGGCTGATACTGTAGTACAGCCCTGAAGTCACTGTACTAACGCTCAGTGCCGTTGTTCGTCAGGCGGCCATGTCGGCCCGGTGGGTGGCGGTGTGCCGTGCCGGGGCGGCCGGCCGCGGCCTGCTGCTGTACCCGGCCGTGCGCCGGCGGCGGCCCGCCGACCTGGTGCTGCTGCTGGCGCCCACCAGCTCCGGCTACCGGCCGCTGCACCTGGGCCGGCCGCGGCTCGACAAGGAGCTGCACCGGCCCTCCTCCAAGGTGGAGGAGTCGGTCGAGTCGCTGCGCAGCCAGCTGAAGGACTCGTCCGAGCCTCCGCCGGGGCCCCCGCCGCCTCGCGAACCGCCGTCCCAGGAGCGCGTGCCGTCTGTGATCGTACAGGAGCCCACCCCCGAGAAGCGGCTGGCAGTGGAGCCCAAAGAGCCGCCGCGCAGGACGCTCTGGATCCGGTTCGTCGATGAGGTGAAGCACTACTACCACGGCTTTAAGCTGCTATTCATCAATATAAACATCTCGAGAAGGCTCATTTGGCGGGTACTGAACGGAGAGAGCTTGTCCCGACGAGAAAATCGACAGGTGAGCATTCTCTCTTTCATTCTGCCTTTTCTCGCTGTTTTGCTTTTTATTATCCCTCTTCTCTCACTTCTCAGCTCCTGTCTGTCATTTCTCTTATCCTTTTTCTATTGTTTTCTCTTCCCTCTCCCACTCTCTCACTTCCCCTCCCTTCCTTAGTCCTCTTTCACTCCTAACTTTTCATTAATGCGTAATCCAAAAATGTATCCCCAGCTCCAAAATGTCCACTCCGAGTAAGTTCCGTAATACACATAATCACGCATTTTCGCGTCTTTTTCAGCTGGTGCGCACTGTCGGCGATCTCTTCCGGGTACTGCCCTTTTCCGTCTTCATCATCATCCCGTTCATGGAGCTGCTGCTGCCAGTCTTCATCAAGTTGTTCCCCAACATGCTGCCGTCCACCTTCCAGACAGCCAACGCCGAGGTGGGTAGCAACTTGGGTAACAATGGCTCGGTCTGAGCAGACGGTATGTGGTGGGCCCTTTGTATAGGGTGAATGGGTGCTTGCCTCACCACTCCTCTCCCTGCCTTCTCTCGCCGATCACGTGATGTGTAGGTCCCGTGCCGGCCGCCGGCCCAGTGCGGCGCCAACCAGCTGACGAATTTCGAGGAACCGCCCGCCGCTCTAGCGGACGTCACCATACTACCGTTACCCCTCCCCCGCCCTCGCCCGCTGGGTATGCACGAACTGGCGACTGCCAGTCTTGTCCGGTGTGCCGGTCTGATTTGCACCTTCGTGTTGGACCATGTTGCGTCACCATTATTATGACGTCACGTATCTCGGAATAGAGGAGCGCCGCTGTTGCCGCCCGGCGCTAACGGCACGATTCGCGGAACAGGGGGAAGTGGGGAGGGGGAGGAGAGCGTTCGGATCTGCGCGCGTATACAACAGCTGAGAGATGAGCACGCAGAGAGCACAAACACGATAATGATAATAAAACAGCGAAACAAGTGATAGTTCATCGTGAAGTGGCCTACTCGTAAACGGTGGACATCGGACTCATCTATAGGCAGCCTAATTTCGTTTTCCATTCTGGTTGCCTACCAAGCCGTTAGCGCTATTTTTAGAGTTTGATGACATTCATGCATGGAGTGATTTCATTAGTTGCACTGCTCAAGATCACTTAGCGAATAAGTAATGAAACAAATAACGTGATAATTATATCGTAGGCTGCGTATTCGCAGTAACGGAAAACTTTCGTCCATACCTGCAGCACAGTTCGGAGAGTTCAGAGACGCAGATTATGATAGATTGGGCTAATCTATACCTTTCAGGACGCCAAGATGAAGCAAGTGCTGAAGGTGAAGCTGGAGACGGCCAAGTTCCTTCAGAAGACGCTGGATTCGATGGCGCTGAAGGGCAAGGGTCACTACTCCGACTCGGCCAGAGAGTTCGCAGACTTCTTCAAAGAGGTGAGACCTAGTTCATAGAACGCATGCCCATGAGTGAATTGCGGAGTAATATTAATCTCATATGTGGGAAAGTTACTCGAACTTTTCGTTTATTCTTGCAAATATTTGATATAATTATATTAATTTTACTTTCGTGAAGAAATAAAATATACGATTACGCAGGCCTGTCCTGTTTCTCGCCATCGATGGATGATATTGATGTCAGTGGGTCGCTTGGCAGGGATACGTCAGTGTGGTGGTGGGTAGGTGTAATGCTTTTCACGACACTTGTTGCCAGGAAGTGACCATCGTAGTGCGTACCTGCAAGACGTTGCAACCACCAACTGTCCCTCGTTGTACTTTGGCCGCAGTTAAGCTCGATGCCGTCCTCCCTCTTATGCCTGTCTCGTTCCTGTCCCCGTCGTCTAACTCCTCATGCCCCCCTCATCTGCCGTCAGATCCGGACATCGGGCGAGCAGGCCTCCAACGAGCAGATCCTCAAGTTCTCGAAGCTGTTCGAGGACGAGGTGACCCTGGATTCGCTGGACCGGCCGCAGCTGGCGGCTCTCTGTCGGGTGCTCGAGGTGCCGCCGTTCGGCACCAACAACTTCCTCCGCTTCCTCATACAGATGAAACTGCGAGGACTGAAGGCTGACGACCGGGTATGGAGGCTGGGCGAGATTACGGCGTGGAGGTCGCGCCACGCGCGGTACGCCACTTAATATTGTATTTGTATCTGGATTTGAAATTGCTATGGTCGAAGAACCGTTGTTGGAGCCTCGTAAATGTTTTCTTACAGCCTCAAATGAAATACGACTTTTCAAGTTGATTGTCGCCTTTATGTGGATTTTAATGTAGCTGTGCTAATTTTGTTTTGTTTTTGTTTTTAATCGATCTTTTCCGGCATATCATCCAGTTAGGTTCGACGGATAGACACTTGCCAATGTCCATTCCCTTTCCAGATCAGCCAGCGAGAGTTGATAAACATTGACACCCCTCCGCTTCCCCCGTTTATTCAGCGGTAGGCGGTCGACACTGACTTCCTAATTCCCACCCATTGTTCTTTTCCAGATTATCCAGCGGGAATCGGTCGACACCGTGACACAGATTATCCCTCTTCTCCCCAGATAATCCAGCGGGAGTCGGTCGACACGCTGACCGTAGAGGAGCTGCAGGCGGCCTGTCGCGCCCGCGGTATGCGCGCCTACGGAGTCTCCGAGCAGCGGCTGCGCTCTCAGCTCTCACAGTGGCTCGACCTCAGCCTCAACGAGAAGGTACGGTGGGTTCTGCCAGCTTCCCCCAACCTTTGCCCCGCTCCTTCGTAGCATGTTGGACCTCCGTCTGGACCTGCCAACGGACTGTTAGCTGGGGTCGTGTTTTGGTGAACGTCTCAGGCAGTGTGTTCGTTCGATTTCTTTCTGCTGGGAAGTTTTAACTAGTGATGGTCGTGATGCTCTAACTAACTCGTGACCAGCTGGCAATGGGACATTCAGCTCAAAAATCAAGATATTGCTGTAATCTACGTAAATTGTTCATTAACAACCTTCAGTCGTCGAGTGAGTGCCGGGCACATCTTTAGCACCCATCACCTGCAGCTGTTGTGGAACTCTGCCATCTATCAGCTATCTGTCTGTGTCTGACGACGTCCGATCGTTCCCAGGTGCCGCCGTCACTGCTGCTGTTATCCCGAGCACTGTACCTGCCGGAGAACCTGCCTACCAGTGACCAGCTGAAGGTCACCATCTCCAGACTGCCCGACGCCGTGGTACGTACCGCTACCGCCCTCCGGGGACCTGGCACTGACGGAAAGAGGGGATGCGTGTGGCTGATGGGTTTGGTGGTGTGGTGCTGATCTTGACACAGTGGTAGCTGTTCACTGAATATAACGAAGGCTTCTATCGTTGGCGTTGTTTTAGCGGTCTCGTATCAAAAGTCTTAAAATTGCCAAATGTCCGAATCAATTTACCAAACTGAATGATGTTCTGTCCACGAATTTACATTCACATTTGTTTTTGTTATACACTTTTTGCCGATAAATTCTCATGGGAGTAGCAGGTGGTGGTTAGTGATAACGAGCTCGTCTGGTCAGGTGTTGCGTGGTGACTTTGTTTCCTGTCACTGATCGTGTCTCCCGCCCCCAGGGTACGGCGACCCGCGCCGCCATCGGCGACAGAGAGGGTCGCGTCGACTTCAAGACGCGCGTCGACGTCGTCAAGGACGAGGAGCGCAAGATCCTGGAGGAGCGCGCCGAGGCGCGCGCGCTGGCCGAGGCGGCCGCGCAGGAGCGGCTCCAGGCTGAGCAGGCGGCGCAGGAGCGTCTGCAGGCGGAGGCGGCGGCGGCGGCGGCGGCGGCGGATACGGCAGAGCCGGTGCGGGACGCGCCCTCCACCACGCTGGTGGACCGCGCCGCGCCGGTGGTCGACAGCGCGCCGGCGGAGAGCGAGCTCACCTCCAAGGACGTCTCCGAGCTGGAGGGCGCGCTGGAGACCCTGGCAGCCACCCGGCGACGGCCGCTGCTCGAACAGGAGGAGCTCGAGGACATCAAGGAGGAGATGGCAGACTATCAGGAGGTAAGTGCGCTCTACGGGCTTCGGACTTTCTGGAAAGAGATGCGGTATTATGGGATGCTCCCCGGATTGCAGGGAGCAGTGGGATGTGGTGGAACAGAAGGGCTTCCGGCCGTTACAGCAGCTTGCTAAGGCAGTTTCACGGATCGTGCTGGGAGATTGGCTTGTGAAACCACGTAGCCGATTATTCCATTTTGGTTGGGAAGAAACAAAGGAAGATAGAATCAGGGGAGAATCGAGGCTTGTTGGTTTCAGGTTTCGTAAGGTCCCAACATTAGTGCTGTCTGCTATTGCGATTAGGCCGCCGTCCACTGCGACGGATTCCGTCCGGAGTCCGTCCGGAATGTCGCCGCACGCTGGCCGCATCCGGTCCGGATGCGGTCCGGATGCGGTCCGGATGCGGAGAGCTAACAAATGTTTCCTATCACTTATTACCAAATAAAATATTGCAAGTAACCAGCAGCGAATACTCTTGCCATTCTAAGGAAATAATTTTTACTTACTTCATGATGATCGAGTTCCAATTCTTCGTACAATTCACAATGTTTGCCTCCGATACGGCCCCAAACCACGTCTGTTCCGGACGTTCCGGATGCGTTTTCCGCAGAAAAGTTCAACGCGTCGGACATCACTCTTCCGTCTCCGTAGCAACCGCATCCGAAACGCATGCGGAGAGCTGACGGAAAATCAACAGCTGATTACCGTTCGGATGCGGTCCGGACGGAGCGTACACGATTTCCGTACGGACCGGATGCGCCCATAGGGCTCTGTGTTAAATTCCGTACGGACCGCACGCGTTCCGCACAGTGGACGGCGGTTACTATTTTGGCAGCTCGTGCTAGTGTGTGTTAGCTAATTAGCTATCCCATCGTTCGTCTGCCGCTACTGATAGTTCCTACCGCTGCTCCGTTGTATTTCTAACCCATATTGCCTACATCCCATCTCAGGATCTGCAAGATCTGCGCGACATCATGCACAAGGCTGGCAAGGACATGACCGACCTGAAGGAGACTCGCGCCGCGCGCGGTCTCCAGTACAGCGTCAATCGCATGATCCGCTCGCTGGACAAGATGGTCGACAAGCTGCAGGCCAAAGAGAAGAAGCTGCAGGTGGCGCAGGCCAACAGCTTCGACGCCAAGCGCAGGTCGGTGCCGCTGCTCGGTCGGTCTGTGGCTTTATATTCTGCCTTGTGGTGGGAGTCTGTTCAATTGCTGGTGTAATTATCAGAGTTTGCCTGACCTCCGTCCGGCTGCTTCTGTGTTACGTTCCGGGGCTGGTTGGTGATCGCGAACTTAGTTCTTACAAGCAGATTCCGTAGGCAGCTGAGGTAAGAAGGAACAAACTTATGGAGACATTAACATGTTTCTTGGTATGCGGTCTGTGATGGAGCTAACTAGGAAGTGTAGGAACGTTTCTGCTTACTTTGTGTGTCAATGGTAGAAGCCATCTGAAAGTGTTTAGCTGCTCATAGTGGAAACCTTACTTTCCTTTGTGTCTGTTATGTAAGCCGTCCCTTTCGCCTCTTCTCACTCCGGTCCGACCAGTAGTTGCTATATTCGTAACACGTATGTCTACGTTCTGCAGTGACGAGGAGGTGGGAATTCAGGAGCTGATCCAGACTCTACAGCACATCCAGTCAGTACCCGACAAGACCAAGCTGAACACGATGGCGCACGTGCTCTCCAAGATGGACGACAATCAGGACGGCTCGATACGCGTCGAGGATGTGTATGATGTGAGTATGATGTCCGGGGAGGGTGGGGGTGAACGGGTGATGTGTGTCTTGTGACCGGTGCTTGGACATATTCTGATCTTTTCGTGGTCTGATATTGAAATCCCGCAAGGGGCACGGACAGCGGACTTACTTTGCATCGGTTAGCGCTGGCGCTACTGCTGACTGCTAGGCACTACTGGATCACCATTGTTGCTTAGGAATTCAAACTTTCCTTATCATCGTGAATTTGTGAATGCCCTTGTCGAAGTGATCGTTTCCTCCTGGTAAGGCATATACTGTCGAAGCATATTTGCTGGGCGACGTCATCAGCTTTTCAACCTTCTCTGAACACTGCGGTCTACTCCGTGATTGTCGCTAGATGCCTGAGACGAGGACGAGACTAGCCGGCAGTTTTGGCCGTTTTACTCGGTCGGTGGCCATCCGACTCGCCAGCCGATGCCAGTGTGACTGTGCTAGGTGATGGTCAGTGGCGCCATCTGGTGACGCCGCCGCTCGTGGCCGTCGGCAGATCTGCCCAGTTTCGGCGTAACACACAGGTCCGCTGTCAGTGTAATAGATGTCGATGATCTATGACGGTGACGCGGACACTCGCGACCGTCGACAGATCTGCCCGGTGTCGATGCAGCGTCTCCGTGAACAGCTGCTCGATTCGTACGGTCTCGGCTACCGGGATACCTGGCGAGAGGTAGCGTCCGGCCGGCCGGTCACCGTGACTCCTGTGTTCTCTCGTATCCATGACGTGGCTCACAGGACCGTTCACAGGCCAAGGGACGCTCCGCTCCGTGAAGGGACCGGGCGGAGATTACCTCCTTCGTAGTTGTGAACTGCGGTGGTTTGAAAGTTTACTGACACTGGTGATGGAACGATTTCATGTGACTTTTGAATGGTTGATTTCGGTTGATCTACGTTCTACGTTTACTGAGTCTCCCAGTTCGTTTTATCCCGTTTATAGTTGCTGAATCGTCGCTGTCCGTCTGGTTCAAAGGTGCTGCCAAGTCAGAAACCCGCTCTGCTCATTCTAGAGTTTACACTAAAACTACGGTGGTGTTTTTACTTTTTAGTTCGTTTTGCGCACGGCTTTTGCACGGGTTGCCTCCTCATTGTTATAGTTTATGACACGCTGTGCACGATTATACCGCATTGAAGTCCGTCACATGCCCCACGATTGTGATGGTGCAATTATCCACCGTTTGAGTCCGACGGTCCTCCCATCTGCCGACTCTCGCACTCGCACACTAGTCCACCCCCGATATCGCCAGCGCCGCCCGACACCGACTGTTGCCCTCCGTCTCTGACCGTCCTCCCTCCCCCACTACCACAGGTGCTCGAGCTAATGGGACAAGAGAACCTAAAGCTGAGCAGCAAACAGATGGAGGAGATTATCGAACTGCTCGACCGAGAGAAGGTGCTCGACCTGGAGCGCCGAATCGAGAAGGCCCTGCAGAAGGAGGCGGAGGACATTGCCGCTGCCGCTGCTGCCGAGGCTGCCGCCGCGCTCGAGAAAGAGAAACAGGAAGAGCAGAAGCAATAGCGCTGTGCTGGGAGCATCTAGGAAGAATGGGGACGGGACGGGAGGGAGGGTAGGAGTCAATGAGATTGTATGCGGGGATAGAAAAGCGGCATTTGTCGCTGACGAGTAGCGCACATTGTTGAATCCGTACTTGGAGAGATATGAATTGTTTAGTGGATGGTCGGCTACCATTTTAGGTTCAAATGCGTTGATACATGTCGACTTTTTGGACCCGGTATTGCCTGAATCGGCCTGTCTCGGCTGTGTTGGTCTGGCCATCGTCCTGTTTGCCTGTGAGGGCACCGGTGGGGTTGCGGGCTGCGGACAATCCTGTCAGCCGCGCGTGCAATGGTCTCGGCGGGCGGCTGGTCCGACCGTCGTACTGGGGTCGGTGGGGAAGAGGGAATGGAGCGATAGAGATACTGACTCCATACGGCGGGGGGTGGGCGGCGAAGGCCGGCCCGGTTGTTACGTGGTTCTGGTACCGAACGTCAAGTGATGAATGCGCGATGAGAACTTGTTGCGGTGCCGCGGAGGCATCTACATAGATAGCTCGGCGAATTAGGAAAGCTGGAGTCGCCTTCGCTGGTAGGGGCCTGTAGTCGTGCGCGTCCGCTAAGTTATGTTTATTTAACCGTCTTGTCTACCGCAGTACTGATTATGTGCGCCAGTTTGAGTTGAAGGGCGTGCGGGCGTGGCCGGGCGGGCGGCGCTCCGCATCACGGCATCAGATGAGGGTATTGCACCTACCTCGTGACCGCCGGCGGGACGTCAATGCCGGCCTCCCAGACCACGGCTCCGGCCGCGGCAGTGATTCCACCCCCGGCCCTGCGAACCGCGGCCGACCCGCCGCTAGAAACTCCTCCGCCTTTGGTACGCTTGTTCACGTTTGTCGCCAAAGTCCGAGAGTTTCCTTGTTGCTGTGTATGTCGCCGAGGCTCTGGTGAATCGGTAGCCTTCTTCGGTGGCCGACCGCCGCCGTCCGCGGCGCTAACTCGTCGACCCATGTCTCGCAGACTGACTGGATACCAGGGAAAATACAAAGACTGCGAGATAAACAGCATATGGACTTTTGATATGCATTTCAGATGGAACAGACGGCACTAAGGCAAGTCTGATGCCAGCAGTTGTAAATTGAGAAGGGGTCTCGATTGAAAATAGTAAGCTAAATCGTTTGCATTTTATTGGCATTCACTGCGAGTAATGGTATGCGCGCGGGCAGCTCAGTATCCCAGTCATCGTAGCCACATTGTAACAGTGAATGGCGCTCCTCACCCCCTCCCTCCCTCACACGCGCAGAAACCGTGCGCAGCCAAGCATCATTCCACAAACATCAAACATTCACCCTAAGGATCACATTGCTCTCACATCCGCACATGAACATCACCCCATAATCACTGAATGGTGAACACTGAACGAGCCTGAGAGACAGCCCAAGTTCGAACCCACACGATACCGTGTGAGGTAGGCTGCGGCACACGCCGACCTACGTACACCATGACACACCAGGCCCGGTCAGCGAAGATACACAAATCGTATGAGAATCCCGGCGTAGGCACCGCATTTCAGCTGTCACGAACTGACTCGCGTGGCGACTGCAACCGACACACAATGCTATGACAGAGGCGGTGATGCATGTACGGCAATAGCACGGTTCTGGTTCACCCATCACTGTCGGCTATGCCCCTGCCGTATGGTTCGAAAAGTATCAATCGCCGCCTCACAGTTGCGTGTGCTTGAAGATGCGAAGTGGGCTGGCTGTCAGTGCCAGGCCACCTCATTCGGGTGTTTGATGGTCCCCATTTTGTAGTACTTGGCCGTGGACAATGCAGTGGCCGACACTGATCCTGCAGCACTCTTCTCTCCCTCCCGACCAGCCGTCGAGCCGCTGTCGGCTAGCAGCTTACACACACACTTCCAGTGGTTCAGGTAGTTGGCCTTCCAGAGTCGGACGCAGCCGTCGTCTCCAGAGGAGCCCAGGATGGTGCCAGTGATGCTCCAGGCGACGCGCCACACCACCGAGCGGTGGTCCTCCAGCCGCGCCAGCTCGCGCACCTCCAGCGGACCGCTGCCGTCAGCCGGCGGGGTCAGAGCGACAATCTGCACCGCCGACGACGCGATGCCCAGCACGTGGAATGAGCGGCCCATGTTGGGCGCAAACGCGATGTCGTGCACTTTGTCGGTGATGGCGGTCAGGTTCTGCACCTTGCTCCACTTGCGCGCGCTCTTGCTGTACTCGAAGACGAGCACTTTAGCACCGCCCGTGTGCGGGTTGGTAGCGTTGGGCGGCTCCTCGGACCCGGCCGCCAGGAGCTGAGACAAAAACGACGGCGCCGGCGACCAGCTGATGCACGAGCCGGCGCAGCGCATGTTGAGCTCGTGCTCCAGCGACCACGTGCTCAGGTTCATCACGTCCATGGCCTCGTAGATGCGGATGACGCCGTCGGCCGAGACGGTGGCCAGCTGGAGACCCATGTAGCGCGGCGAGAAGCGCACGTCCGACACAGAGGTACGCGAGTCGACTAGCGGCGCGCGCCGGATCCACGTCGTCTGGTGGTGGTCGCTGGACGCGTCGCTGACGATCTCCTCCCAGACGGCGGCCGTGCGGTCGAACGAGCACGTGGCTAGCACCTGGCCGAACTCTGGGTGTGCCCAGGTCACCTTCCACACGGCGCCGGAGTGAGCGCGCCACGAGCACGTGCACTGCCACTGGTCCTGCTCGTTCTGGTCCCACACCTTGACTGTGTGGTCGCTGGAACAGGTGGCTAGCCGGCGGCCATAAAAGTCAAACGCCACATCATTGATCAGGTCATGGTGGCCCGACTCAAAGTTGCGATGCTTGGATGTACTCATGGCTGAGCCCCAGATGTGATGTCAGACAGGTCCTGCACCAAGCAGGACAGCAGCTGTGGTCCTGAAACAAGACAGGTTTGAGAAATGAGTGACTCAGGTCAATCAATGAAAATGTGTGTCAATACAGAGTTGACTGTTGATAAGATATCACCTTAGCATCGCCCCAGCCAGCAATTTGGTTTGGCTCAAGTTCGTTTTACCCCAGCAGCTCCAACATGCCAGATTTGGGATGGTGTAAACGGAATGCCGTCAGAACAGGGGGTTTGGGTCGATGGCTCTATTCCGGTTAGCCAGTCTTAGCTGTAGAGCATAGCGCTTCAGAGTTGGTAGGAATGGTTTCAGACCAGAGACCACCAAGTCGTCCAGCTCACAGTGTATATAAATAGTCCAGCTCAAGTACCTAGAGCTCCCTGCCACGGCGTGCTATGGCCAGGTCCGGTTGCCTCATAGCTGCTCTGGCTTACTGTGGCTGAAGTATATACGGTTGAGGTATGGCATGGCTGATATGGCATAAGTCCGGCTGTAAAGTGGGCGAGCTCTGGGAATTGGGATCATACCAGTCAGCTCCAGTACAGCTCCAGACCTTGCCCATGCTTTGGATAGAGTAAATGCCAGAGCTAGCCAGCTGCCAGAGTAAAACCAGATATGGCCTGGACCAAGTTTGCTGGCTGGGACCTTGTCATTAACACTAGAGCCATCTGATATTCATGCCCAGTGTGGCTACTCAGCTTCTGGCAGTGATTCTGTGTTCTGAGGGAGATGGAAACAGGAATCCATGAGTTTACATTCAATGCATTCTCAGACAAACTTGCTGCAGAACTCAGAAGGGCATTGGTTGGAGTTGGACTCAATGGAAATAGAGCATGTTAGGCTTCGAGTCTACTGCGTGGTGAGGCAAGGCAAATTAAGGACAATGAACATCACATTTAGCACCCAGGGCTTAACTTATAGTGTGTAGGCTGGTGTGGTGGGTAGGTACCTACCACTGCTATCAATCAGCTTTTTCTTCCTGACTTTTCGGCACTTAAACCAGTAGCGGCAGTGTTGGGTAAGTACAAATTAACAAACCCTCCAAAATTTAATATGCATGATAGATAAGGCTTCAACTCACACATCAACCGTCAAGGGATTCAATGCTCCAAGAAAATCGGAGATAGCGTTAGTTACCTACTTTCGGCACCCTCTATCGCAAGATCACGTATCTGAAAGTGCTGCAGCTACCAATGCTGTACTACAGATGGAGGCGTGGAGATATGATCGCGGTTTATCAGCTGCTCCGCGGTGGACTGGACATGGACCCTCGCAACTTCTTCAAGATGGCAGCCGACAGAACTCCTGCTACAAGAGGACACCAATGGAGACTAGCCAAGCCGCGAGTGGTCTCCAGGATTCGGCGCAACGCGTTCTCCATCCGGGTCATCAACGACTGGAACAGCCTACCGTCACTGGTCGTCGCATCCGACACCCTGAACCAATTCAAAAACCGGCTTGACGCTCACTGGGCACACCATGCACACGACATCCCTCACGCAGATGAATAGTCAGACGCACGAGGAGCTCGACTAGAAAGGTTTCTAAAGGCCTAGTCTGGCCTATCCAAATTCTGTACTTCGTAAGTAAGTAAGTAAGTAAGTATCTTACAAGTTGCAAGGCCCTATATACCAGAGTATATAGCTATATACCGTATCTTGGCTTGAAACTCTTCACGCGAAAAACAGCAGCTCGCTTCAAAGCAATACCAATCAAATACCAATACCAATGCAATACCCGCAATACCTACAACCAATACAAATCTTTCGCCGGTATTTAACACAAACGCGCCAGCTTTGTAGAAAACAATGGCTTTATTTCAAACTATATTATTTGCTAAATATGACGTCACATTCCATTTATTTGGCGAAATGCTGCATGCTGATTTGCTGACTAGCTTTTCGTGACATCACCAAAAGCTAACATATGATTTTAAGTTTCCGTTGGAGCGCGCGTGGAGCTCGCTGGACGATTTGTAAATTTTGTATGGGGTTGGGGTTTGTTGGGCCGATATTTGGGATTTTTAGGGGTTAGTGGGATGTTTTGCTGCTTTCCGTAGTAGCTGACTACTATTGCACGTAATTAAAGTAAGTTGGTAGTAATTTCCATTCACAATTGTAATAAGATCGCTTACAAATCCGTCTCCGGCCACGGAGCCGGGCCGGGATCTCGATATCTCGATCTACATTTTAAATGATATTGATATATCTGCGAGGTTTAGTGCTAACATCAATATACATAAAAATTACTCCTGTATTGTTATCTGGTTATTTATATCAAATGTGTATTTGCCTACATTTCCCTATTTTCCTTGCTGAGCCGTCTTTCTCACCAGTAGGTAACCCAGCTAGCTAGGGTGGTTCAATTCCCAAGCAATGCATGCGATATTGCAGCTACTTGGCCATTTGGTTCAGCATGCCAGTTCCAGTTAGCATTTGGTCCACTAGGCATGGCACAGAAACCAAATAGCAGACATGGCACGGATTCCAGGACAACCAATCTGAATCACAAAAACAGATGGCCATTAGATTGATGGTCAAGCTTTGGATTAATGTGGAAAATATGACTAATAGAAGCCTCTCAATGAATCAACTATTTTGCATTCCTTCAGAGTTCAGAGTTAACAGTTCTGAGAAAAACCCTCGAGATCCATCTTGGATCCATGATCTGGGATCATGGATCATGGATCTGAGGTAGCGTGGAGAGATTTTCTCAGAACTGTTAACTCTGAATGAATGCAAAATAGTTAGTTCAATGAGACTTCTATTAGCAATTCTTTCCACCATTATTCCATGC
The DNA here is from genome assembly GCF_019059575.1 of Amphibalanus amphitrite. Taxonomy (NCBI): domain Eukaryota; kingdom Metazoa; phylum Arthropoda; class Thecostraca; order Balanomorpha; family Balanidae; genus Amphibalanus; species Amphibalanus amphitrite. The sequence continues at coordinate 179,152 of NW_024882544.1, read as the reverse complement.
TTGAAGACCATCAATTGGCCTGGACCATCTCAGTTTTTGTGATTGGTTGTCCTGGGAGTGGGATCTGTGCAATTTCTGACAAATTTCATTTTGTAACAATTAGTAGACAACATTAGTAGGTCTGACGTCTGTCATGTGCAACTACATCAATTTGGCAGTTGGCTGCTGTAGCTTTCCTGTGGTACACACCTACCTACCTTCTCTGCATTAGCCATGCCATAGGCCATGGTTTTGTGCTTGCCTTAGCCCTTACTGAGCTGCAATGCATGAATACAGAGCCTGCATTTCTGGGTACTGTGGAAAATGACCATGTCCCAGAGAGTCACTGCATTACTATTTACTATGTCTAATAGTAGTAGCTGATAGGACTTGTTACAATTTCAATGAAAGAGTCTATTTTTGAATTGTATGAGCAAGTTCTGTCTTTTGGATCTCATTTCATGCTGGCTGCTGTATATTTATTTCTGCTTAATTTATGTGAACTTTTTTATTTGTTCATTTGAGTAGCAAGCATTTCAAGCATCTGAACAATGAACATTGAGTTAACTGCAAGAACTGCATTATGTCTCAATCACAGTGTATTCTAAATGTGTTTGTAATGCCCCTTTATGGTGAAATGACAATTTTTCAATAGCAACCTTTCAGTGCTAAACAAAACCCAGACCCAGTTTCCTGTGTTATCTGTGTGTGCTGTTGTGTTGCTGTGTCATGCTGAATGTGACCGGACTGAGTATCTAATGTGTCTATGACTGCACTGTTGGCAGACTGAGCAGCCATGGTGGTGGTCACGCCCAGTGGCGGCCACCGGCTGCTGCCGTTCTCGGCCGTCACCCACCAGCGGCTACATCAGGCGGCGGCGCGGCCCGGCGCCGACCCCGCCGGCGCCGCTGACCAGGCGCCGGGCGCGCCGTTCGGCCAGCCGCTGCCCGGCGGCCGGCTGGCCTGGGCGGCCAACGGCGCCGCGCTCGAGGTGCTCTGCTGCCGGACGGGCGCGCGCCGCGCCGCCTGGACGTTCGGTGCGCACTGCTCGGACGGCGCTCCGCCGCAGGTGACTGCCGTCTGCTCCGTGGCCGAGGCGGTCGGTCCGGCCGCTGCCCACCTGCTCGCCGTCGGTCTCGACTGCGGCGGCCGCTCCGACTCGGCCGGCGCTACCGGCGGCGGTATGGTGTGCGTGTTCGACCTGTCGGCGGCGGCAGTGGTGCGCGCCGTCCGACTGCCCCACCAGGTGACGGCTCTGCACGTGCTGCGCGCGCCGACCGACTCGGTCGACCTGTGTCCGCCGCTACAGGCCATGGGCGTGCTGGCCGCCGTCGGCACACAGGCCGGCTTCGTGCTGCTGCTCGACCTCTGCCTGGACGGGCCAGTGGACACAGACGAACGCAGCCCTGGCGTGCCCACTTACGTCACTGTACTGGAGCCGGCGGCGGCGCAGCGGCGCCACGAGCAGGCGGCGCTCGGCAACCACCTGTGTCTACCGCTCAACGACGCAGCCGTGGAGGGCGGTATGTACCAGCACCGGTCAGCGGCGGGCCGGCTCGAGCACGCCCAGCCTGCCGACGACACCTGGGTCTCGACCGTTCACTGGCTGCCCCAGCTGCGAAGCCTGGTCGTCGGTCTCAGCTTCGGATGCTTCCAGGTACGGAGTCGGGGCTGCGGGGGAGGGGCGGATGGAAGCGGGGTGACATTGTTCTACGGCAGCTTCTCCTAATGGAACTTGCAGGTGGAATGCATATTTTTTGCGTTACTTCTCAGTTTTCCCAGTTCTCGTGATGCAGCAATGTCGTAGGCTAAATATAATGCGATTGTGGCAGGGCTGGCAGCTGACGCATTACTATGAACTGTCTAACGATTGCCGTTATTTGTACTTTTGAAAGTACTGTACGACTATTGCACCAACATTTAATGTTAATGCAAGACATAATAAACTGAGTTTTGGTGGTTTGGTGGTGGCAAAGTGTTTCTTCAGTTTTCTTGCTATGTGTCATAGATCGATGGTGCTCAACAGTTGGGTTGAGAACGTTTCAATTTAGCATGTTTGCATTTAGAACTATTTATCTGGTTTGCATTTTCACGAATTTCCCATAAAATGTGGTTCCCAAACTGCGCTGTGAGCTGCTATTGTGCCACCGTCAGGTGTGGAGTCTGGAGACACTTCAGTTGGAGTTCGCCAGTCGGTACGAGGCCGGCCAGCTGCCAGTGGTCGGCTGCGTCTTCCTGGAACCCGAGAACGACCCGCGCCGCTTCGTCTACCTGTGGGTCATCAACAGCGTGCCGGCCTACCACGACATGAACGGCTCTGTGGCCTCGGCGGCGCTGTACGCGCTACTCTACACAGAGCGGTCCTGGGAGGAAGGCATACCCGTCTACCGCGGCCTGCAGCAGGCAGGTCGGAAGCTGGTGTACGATCTGACCACCACGCCCGAGCAGCCGGACGCCGGCCGTGTGTCGGCCAGCTGCCTGCTGTCGGCCTTCGCGCTGCCGGCTGCCGGCCTGGAGAGCAGCGGTGGCGGAGACGACAGCCTGGCGCCGCGAGACGGCACCTGCTGCGCGCTGGCCTGGGAGGCGTGGACTGAGGACGGCGCCTCAGCCTGCACCTGTCTGGCGCTGTTCGACCTGAACCGCTGGTACCAGGCGCAGCTACCGCACCGCGTGGACGCGGCCGGCCTCGAGCGCTGCGAGTACCTGCGCTTCTTCTCGCTGGACGCCAGTGACGGTATCGTGATGGGCGTGTCGGTGCGCGCCGCCGAGCCGCGCTCGGGTCTGCTGACGGCCACCCTCCTGCTGGACGTGGGCGTGCAGACCATGTCGTTCTGCGGACCGCAGGAGCAGCTGCTGCGTGCCCTGCAGGCCACTGGAGGCGCCCAGCTGTCACAGCCCCTGCAGGCGTACGAGGCGGCGCGCCGGCTTGGCCTGGTGTCCGCCGGTGCCGTCTCTCCGGCCGAACAGCGCGAGGCGCTGCTTACTCTGGCGCTAGAGCGCGGCTTCAGCTCGCTGTTGGCGTCGTGCGCGACACGCTGGTCATCAGGAGACTCCGACCCGGGCGGCTGCACGCTGCGCGCGCTACTCAACTGGCTGTGGCAGCACGCCGTCGAGGTGGTATCTCGCATCGACGCATCGTGTGTACCGCTGTTTGACATGAGCGCCGGGAATCTCTCTGACGAAGATCTGGCCATCCTACACGGACTGCGCGCTCAGTTGGACGGTATGGTCACAGTTCTAGACACTATGGCCGCCAGAACTCCAAACACTGACGGCGGCCGCGCCGAGCTCGAGTCCAAGAGCTACGTGCTGCGTGTGCGTAGTCTGCACACGGGTGTGATCCTGTGGCTGTGTCACGCCGGCCTGCTGCCAGAACAGGCTGACGAGGAGGCCGGCGAGTCAGTCGAGTTCGCGTACCCGGGCGCGGCGCTAGCGCAGTGGTACGCCGAGCGGCGCAGACAGCTGGGACGCCGCCTGCTCATGGTGGACGGCCTGGTGGAGGAGCTGGGTGAGCCGCTGCGCGCCTACTGGCAGGAGGACGGCGACGGCGCGTACCCGCCGCGCTCGCTGCAGGCGCTGACCCGTGCCTACCTGCTGGACGGGGTGACGGACGTGCGTAAACACCGCCTGCTGCACTATCTGCTGCTCGACCTCAGCCGACTCGTCTCCGACGAACACCACGACACGCTCAAGTCGTTCCCCTCCAGCTTCGCCATGCCGCCCAGCCTGATCAAGCTGACGCACGCCTTCTGGCACCTGGATCACGGCAATGTGGACTCTGCTCTGGTGTTCCTGATGGACCCGCTGGTCCGGCCGGCGGATCTCAGCGCCTGGCAGCACCGGCGCGTGGTAGAGTCGCTGTTGGCGCAGCAGGCGCCGCGCGCTGCCCTGCAGTACGCCCGGGCGCGCCACCTCCCGGCGCCGCACGCCGCCGATCTGCGGCTCCACCTGCGCGTGCTGCTGGATAACGGTCTGGTGACTGAGGCGCTGCGCTATGAGCGCCGCCACCGTCCTCTGGGAGGCGACGAGCTCACTGGATGGCTCCTGGAGGGCTGCAAGCAGCGCCGCCTGCTCACACAGCTGATGCGTCAGCCGCTGGACGCCGCGCTCGAACGGCAATTCATCCAGTTTCTGGAGAAGAACGCGGACCGTGAGTGTGCCGAGCTGCTGCACGTGTTCTATCTACAGCGGGGCCGGTACCGGGAGGCGGGCGACCTGCAGCGGAGACTGGCGGCCGCCGCTGCGCCCCCTGCCCCGGCGCGGGCCGAGTTTCGGCAGTCGCTCCATCAGCTGCTGCCGACGCTGATCCACCGCCGCGACGGCTCTCCGTCGGCTGGAGTTCCCCGTCACGGCACCGTCGCCAGTCGCCGCCGCCCGCTCTCGGCACAGCTACACCAGGTGCCGGCCGACGTCCGCTCGCGCGCCATCCTCATCCAGGAGGTACTCGAACAGAACGGCAAGAAACCAGCGACTCCGGCGGTCGCCGCCACGCCATTCCGTCCTCGCCACAAGCGGAAACTGCCGGAAGATGATGACGTATTCGACAGTCCGGCAGCCGGCCAGCGACGTCCGCTGCGGCCCGACGTGCGGCGTCTGCTGCAGACACCGCCTGTGCGCCGGGCGCCGCGCCGCTCCGATATTGAGCCCGGCACGCCCCAGATGACCACTCCAGCCGCCACCAGGACGCCGCAGTCAATTCTCAAGGTGCGCCGCTACTTGGAATCGAGCGGCGCCTCGCGCACTGAGGACACGCCATCCAAGCAGCTGCGGTTTGGCATGCTGCGCGGCCGCCGCTCGCTGGAGGAGAGCCGTGCTGATCATACTCCCCCGCCGCTGGCCACTCTTTTCACCCCTGGGAAGACGCCGGCTCCTCTGCGTGCTCCGGTCCTCTCGTCCGCGTCCCCGGTGGCTCCCGAGCACTCTCAGACTCCGTCGACTCCCGCGCCGGTCCGACTGGCGTCTCTGTTCACACCTGGGAAGACGCCGGCACCGCTAGCGCCGCGCATCAGCCGTCTGCCCGAGCCGCGGATCGCTATGGCTGAAGTATTGACTGCCGCCGAGCGAAAACCGCCGACACCCGAGCCAGCCTCACCGCCGAGCAAACGTCAGTCGCTGGCTAGTGAGCTAGACGACAGTGAGTTCTACAGTTTCGAGGCGAGCCCGACGGTAGCTGAGCAGACGCTCGAGTTCTTTGGCCGCGAGCGCCAGCTGCAGCTGGTAGAGCGCTCCTGGCATGACGAGAGTGACGTGGTGACGATGGGTGGCGACGTGTCGCGCAGATCACATACTGGTGACGACGACGAAACGATGAGCGAGGGCTCTCCGGCGCATGAGGATGAAGTTGGACAGCGGCACTCGACTCCACAGCAGGAGCTGCAGCGGCGTACCGTCGGCGACCAGGAGCACGAAGAAGCCGTCGATCCGCGGGCAGAGCTTCATCTGGTGACCCCTAGTCCGCGCCGAGAGCTGCACCGGTCAGCCCGGGCAGCCGTCTGTGATACTGAAGAGCTTGGTGACAGGTCGGGCGTGCGCGAAGAGCGTAGCGAGGTCAGTGCTGTGATTCGTACTGAGGTGTCTCCCGTGAGCGCACGAGCGACCGAGCCGACCGCACTGTTGGAGAAAAGCGAACAGAATCAAATCGTGTCCGAGGAAGATCAGAAATCAGTGGCTTCAGAGAATGAATCGGAGGCTGCTGCGCCTGAAGAAGAACCAGCCATGTCAGAAAAGGATGAGGGTGAGCCCGTCACTCCGTCCGAGGACAATAAGACACCCGCTGCGTCATCACAGAAGAGCGAGCGGCGTGAGTCCAACTCGTCTGGAGAGTTTAGCCCACTGATCGGTAACAAGTTCACCAGTCTGGCGGCGCTGGCTGATGCCGAGCCGGCGGAGGGTGGTCTGGAAGCGCTGGAAGCCCAGATTTTGACGGGAGCTGACAACAGCCCTCAGCGGGCGAAGCCGTCCCCTGAGAAGTCGCCGGAGAAGATCTCCGCCGGCGCGGCCGGTGAAGAGCCTCTGGTTGTGAAGAGGACTGCCTGGGTCACTGGAGAGGAGAGTGAGACGCAGGATCGCACCCTGAGCTCGCTCGAGGCGCAGATTCTGACGGGACCCGGCGCGGTCTCTGCTGGGAAGGAGACTGCAGGGCGGGAGTCGCCAGCGCCGGAGGTGACGTCAGGAGCAGAGCCGTTAGCTGTGAGGGAGGCCGCCTGGGTGACCGGTACTCCAGAGAGTGACTTGTTGGACCGCAGGCTGGCTGAGCTGGAGGCTCAGGTGGTATCGGGTGGTGATCAGGTCAACACTGGAAGCACCGAGTCCCACCGCCGCTCCATACCGGACGAACAGTCTGCAGTCGAGCGACGGACGGCCTGGGTGACCGGCGTCCCGGACGACGACGAGGAGACATCACCGATGTCGGAAAGTTACTTGGCACCGCCGGCTGGCTTGCAGGAAGCTCTGCAGAGGATCGACCAGGCTCTCCAACTGCCTGATCTGTCTACGACGATCGGGCCAACGGCCATCACCTCTGGTGTGCTTTCAAACAGCTCGGAGGCGGTGTCCAGTATGACTCTTCGACTCGAGTCGGACAGTGAGGACGAGCAGGAGCCGCCGCAGTTCGCCGGCTTCACCTCGCTGCAGCAGGGGCCGGCCGAGCCGGCGGCGCCCAGTCCGCCGCGCTCGCCACCTGCCGACCGTCTGACTCGCTCGTCTCTGCTGCGTCGGCCCAGTCCGGCGGCCGGGTCGCCTCTGCTGACCCCACGGCGCAGTCTCCGACGGCGGGCCGGCTCCGGGGCCGCCGAACAGATCACCGAGAAGACAACCGAGACAGACGTGGAGACCCAGGCGGCTGTAGAGACCACGAAGGCAGTCGTAGAGTCCACGGAGACTATCGTCAAAACCACGGAGATGGCTGTTGAAGCCACGGAGGAGAGGACTGTTGAAACCACGGAGAAGATAACCGTCGAAACCACCGAATCAGCTGTCGACTCAACTAACACAGCCGTTGAGACTGCAAAGACAAGGGTGGTGACCTCGGAGACAGTTGAAACCACGGAGACAGTCACCGAGCCCACAGAGGCAGCCGTTGAAATTGCAGAGACAACCGCGATGGTGACCACGAAAACAGTTGAGACAGCGGAGACAGTTGAAACAATGGAGACTACTGTTGAAACTGTGGAGACGGCCGACGACGCCACGGAGACTGCTGCTGAGTCCACAGAGGAAGCCGTCGAGTCCACAGAGGCAGCCGTCGAGACAACCGCGGTGGTGGCCACGACAGTTGAAACAACAGAGACAGTTGTGGAAACTGTAGAGACAGTCGTTGAAGCCATGGAGACGGCTATTGAGTCCACAACAACAGCCGTTGAGACCAAGGAGGCGGCCATCGAAACCACAGAGGCAGCCGTCAAATCCAAGGAGACAGAGTCCACAGAGGCAGCCGTTGAGCCTGCAGCAGAAGTGGACGGAGCTGGGTCGGAGCCGGTGGTGCCTGCCGCCGCTGCGGGGACGCCGTCCTCTCAGGAGGTCGGTTCAGCGGAGGAGGACACGACGCCCTCACCAAAAACTCGGCGAGCGATACCGTCGCCGAAGAAAGAGAAAGCCGTCACAAGATCTCCGGAGAAGGCAGGACAGTCCACGTCGCCCGTTGTCAAGATCACCACGCCAACCTCATCTCCACCAACGAGGCAGGCGGCGGCGGCGGCTGCGCGCGCCGAAGTGTCGTCGCTCTCTCCAGTGGCTGAGGAGCACCCCTCGGAGGCTCCTCCATCGCCGCCGACAGACTCGGCCGCTGCTCTGACCACCCCGTCCAGAGCGCGGCGCAGCGTTCGCCGCAGCGTTGGCGGTGTGACTCCCCGCTCCCGGCTCAGTCTTCTGGCGGCCGTGGATCCTCTCTCACCTGTACCTGAAGGGCGCAGTGTCGGAGCTGCGAGCGGCGAGCCCGCTGAGCCGGACACTGCCGCTGCCACAGAGGAGCAGGAAGGCGAAACTGAGGAGCCTCTGCCGGAGCCGACCTCCACGCGTAAGAGCGCTCGCCGGAGCGCCTCTGCGGAGCCAGAGCAGGCACCAACCTCCATGCGAAAGAGCTCCCGCCGCAGCGCCTCGGCAGAGCCGGAGCAAGCGCCGACATCCGCAAGGAAGAGCTCTCGGTCGCGGGCGGGCTCGGTGGGTCCGGCCACGCCTCTCCGACGCAGCGCGCGGACCCGCAGCGTCTCGCAGGAGCCCGAGGAGGCGGGCGCAGAGACGGACTCGCTGCGGGGAGGCTCGGTCGAGCCTGGGTCACCGGTCTCCACACCATCCAGACGGCTGAGGACCCGACAGGTGTCAGAGGAGCCCGAGCAGGCCACCGCTCCCGCGACCTCGAGAGGCAGGAGAACGAGAAAGGCTTCTCAGTCGGAACATGGCGATGACTCGGTGTTTGAAGATACCACTAAGAAGGGAGCGGCAACCAGAGATGGCTCCGAAGAGCCCAAAGATAAGGCGGGCCCCGATACCACCGTCAAAACGAGGCGTGCCAGAAAAGTTTCTGAGGAACCAGAAGAGCCGACTGCCCAGAGCACAGCTCAGAAAACAAGACGTACAAGAAAAGCCTCTGAAGAGCCGGAAGAACAATCAGTGTTGGATACAGCAAAGAAGACCAGACGTACCAGAAAAACTTCTGAGGAGCCAGAAGAAGCATCAGTTCTGGACACAGCAAAGAAGACCAGACGCACTAGAAAAGCTTCTGAGGAGCCAGAAGAAGCATCGGTTCTTGACACAGCAAAGAAGACTAGACGCACCAGAAAAGCTTCTGAGGAGCCAGAAGAAACATCAGTTCTGGATACAGCAAAGAAGACCAGACGTACCAGAAAAGCTTCTGAGGGGCCAGAAGAACCATCAGTTCTGGACACAGCAAAGAAGACCAGACGTACTAGAAAAGCTTCTGAGGAACCAGAGGAACCATCAGTGTTGGATACAGCTAAGAAGACCAGACGCAGTAGGAAGACCTCCGAGAGCCAGGGAGAGCAGACGGCCGCAGACACCACACAGAGCGGAAGGCGAACGAGGAAGGTTTCTGAGAGCACGGCCGCTGAGGAGCCCACTCCGGCGAGAGCCACACGGACCAGGAAGATGTCTGAATCCTCTGAAGCCGATGTGCCTGTTCCTCCCTCTGCGAGCAAACGCACCAGAAAACAGTCTCAGGCGAGTGAATCGTCGGAGGCTGGCGGTAGCCCCGAGCGGGCGTCCAAGGCGCGCCGACTGCGGGGTTCCTCAGAGGACGTGGAGGATGATGAGGACGACGGCATGGCGCCGCCGGCCTCCCCGGCGCGCAGCACCCGCGCGCGCAGTCTGTCCGTCCAGCCGTCCTCGCCGGCTCGGCTGCCGACACGGGCGGTCTCGGAGCAGCCGCCCGAGACGCGCGTCACCGCCTCTGGGCGCAAACGGCGGCCGGCCAAGGGCTCGGAACCCGCCACACCACCCACCGCGGCGAAAACAGGCCGCGGAACGAAGAAGAGCAGGGCGGCGGCGGCGGCTGACGAGGACGAGGACCCGCCGTCGGACGGAGAGCAGTCGCCGCCTGTGCGCCGCGCGGTCGGCCGCCGCAGTCAGGCGGGTGCCACCGCGCGCCGCTCGGCGCTGCCGGCTATCGCTGAGGCGGCGGCCGAGGCGATGCCGCCGCCGGCGGGCGCGGCTGCCGGCCGTCGGCGGCGGCGCCGCACGACGCGCCTGCCCTCGGAGCCGCAGGAGGCCGGCAGTCCGCTGGTACTGGTCACGGAGGAGCAGCTGGAGGAGATCCAGCGCCGCTCGGAGGACTCGCCGGAGCAGGAGCCGCTGCCGCGCGACCGCCGGGCCTCCATCGCGCGCACCCGCCAGCGCACTGGCCCCCGCCGCTCGGTGCGGCTCTGGTAGTCACCTGGGAGCGACTGGGGCGCAATCTGCGGCGTACCGTCAGTGATGTTCGACTGTGACCGGCTGTGGTCGGTCAGCTGCTCAGCGTGTTCATGTATGAATGTGTGGGGTACTCGGAACGTGGGGGGAGGGGGTGGGGGGACTGTCAATTGTTCAGTGGCCACCACGGGTCACGCTTGTATGTGTCAAACGTATTTTGGATAACGACCGTCTCGCTGTCCATGCCATCGTCGCTGGGCAGTCGTTCCGAACGTCTCGCCTGTCCCGTGCCCGGCCCGTCGCGCTTGGCTTTCTCAGCGCAGGGAACGAACGTTTCAGTTGACAGCGGTGTGTGCTCGGTTTTGCGGTCGTTTTGCGTCGGCTTTGTACGCGATCCGAGCTCAGATACAATGATGTACGGTGTGATTTGGGGATAGATTCAGGGGCGTTGGGCGGTCAGTGCCGGTAGGGGAGCCGCGCGAGGCTGTCGTTCTCAGCGCTGTCACCGGCTGCATCCGCGTCGTCCGACGACGTTTGAACCGTATCATGAATAGCGAAATGTTCAGTGGCTCGCAGTGCTGTCCGTCTCTGTTAAACGATTTGTCACCGACGCCAAAACTTGTCAGTGAATGTGTTTAAGTTGAGTTACTACAATAAACGTGAGGAGCGCCTGTTGTAGTGTGCGAATGGCCGTGAGCCGTGCTCGCAGAGAGCTGCTGTCTGCAGATACGTCTGTATAAATGGGCGTGTGCAAATTCGAGCGCCGGAGGGTCGGTGGCGACTGGGAGCCTGTTGGGCGTGTAGCGCGCCGGGATAATGAATGCCAGCTCGTAGCACCCCCGGGCTAGGACGCAGTGCGTGCAGTGTCGGCGGATATCTCCACCCGGGTGACAGGTTCACACGGATTTGACAGGTGACAGAGGTTCGCACAGATCTGGCACGGGAGCTGACCGGGCGCTACTGGCTGTCTGTCTCCGCTTGGTAACCGCGGAGGAACGATCCACAGCTGGCGCCGTCAGCTGATAGTTCAGTGGGTCTGCCGGAGGTCCATCGCCCGCTCACCATCGCTCGGCTGATGAGCGGCCGCCGTTCGCCACATGACTCCGTCACGAACCTTTCTGACCACACTGCGGTCGGCCAGAGGTCACGGCATTATACCGGCGCTAACCCAGTTCGGAGCTGTCAGCAGCTTGACCTCTGAGCGGCCGGGGGCGGGCCGCGCCTCTGGGAGGTGTTCGCGCGCCGCCAAATCGCTGTTGGACACGAACCGCGCCGGGCTGCCCCGTCTGTCGGCGGCCGTCAGACTGGCCGTCCGTGAGCGATCCGCCGCCACGGACCTAATTCGCAGCGCTAAACGCCGCTCGGACGCCCGTAAATCGTCGCCGAATGGCTTTATTAGAGCGCTGTTCCGAGCGGCTGGGCACGGCGCACTCCTCTCCCCGCCCTGAGCCCCCCCCCCCTCCTCCCCCCGAGGAGGGCAGGAGCCAGGAGCTCCAGCCTCCAGTTGACCCGGGTGGGCATCAGTTCGGATAGCAGGGCCTGATAGCCTCTCCCTTTCCGAAAGATGTGTACCAGCCTGTCTTGCATTCTACCTAACGGGGCACCGAGTAACGTGCATGCCTCTCCTGCATTTTCATACACATTAGCATCTTCACTTCCACCCTTTCATTACCTCGTTTCCTCTCTCTCTCTCTCTCTCTCTCCTCTCTCTCTCTCTCTCTCTCTCTCTCTCCTCTCTCTCTCTCTCTCTCTCCCTCTCTCCCTCTCTCCTCTCTCTCTCTCCTCCTCTCCTCTCTCTCCCTCTCTCCTCCTCTCTCTCCCTCTCTCCTCTCCTCTCTCCTCTCTCCCTCTCTCCTCCTCTCCTCCTCTCCTCTCTCTTCTCTCTCCCTCTCTCCCTCTCTCTCTCTCCTCTCCCTCTCCCTCCTCTCTCTCTCTCCTCTCTCCTCCCCCCTCTCCCCCCCCCTCTCCCTCTCCTCCCTCTCTCTCTCTCCTCTCTCTCTCTCTCTCTCTCTCTCCCCTCTCTCGCTCCTCCTCTTCTCTCTCTCCTCTCTCTCTCTCTCTCTCTCTCTCCTCCCTCTCTCTCTCTCTCTCTCCTCTCTCTCTCCTCTCCTCTCCCTCTTCTCTCTTCTCTCTCTCTCTCCTCTCTCTCTCTCTCTCTCCCTCGCTCCTCTCCTCTCGCTCTTTCTCTCCCTCCTCTCCCTCTCCGTTTCCTCTCCCTCCCCCCTATCCTCCTCTCTCTCCCGCTCTCTCCTCGTCCTCTCCTCTCCCCTCCGTCCCTCCCTCTTCTCTTCTCTTCCTTTCTCTCTATCTCTCTCCCTCTCCTCTCTCTCTCCCTCTCTTCCCTCTCCCTCTCTCCCTCCCCTCTCTCTCTCCATAAACGCCGTTCCTCCGGTGCTCCAATGGGAGCAGACGTGCCGCCCTTGCACGCATGCCTAGCTCGCGCCAAAAAACGGCGCGACCACTGCTGTTTGGAATGAGCGGCATTAATGGACGAACTGGCCCGGGTCATGTCGGCTAGACCGGGTCGCGCCGGTCTAGCTAACCGGGCTGCAGTGCCGTCTCACGTCTCTGGCTGAACCGTCGGGCTGTCATTTTTGCCCCATACGACTACGACTGACCTTTGACTAACTATGTAGGTCACCACTAAACGCACCCTGGTTTCTACATATATGTAAATGCATGGCGCTGTCGGCGACGGTCGAGCTCCGCTTGCGCTGAAGACCTATCGCGGGATAGTGCACAGCACCACCGGTCACGTATTGTTCTTATTCACCAGTCGTTTGCCACCCCGAGTCCCACCCGAGGCGGCTGGTTTCCCGCCGACCACCGCCGGCCATCTCCGTCCCGGGCGGGTGAACGGGCGCCGGCTCCATAAATCGACACACGGCCGCTCGGCGCGCGCTAACAAGTCGCCTCCCTGGCACCGGTCGGGCAGTGCTTAATCACGCCTTATTGGAGCTCATTAGTGGCTATCTCTCTATCTGAGGCCGGTCCACCACGGGCAGGGTAGGAAGGCTGGTGTTGTTATTTGGCCGGTCGGCAGGACCGGTGTTCTCCAAAAATGGAATAACAGTAGGTATTTGCTCATTTTCGCCTTATGTGGTCCAAGTTCTGTGATTAGTGTCACTCTGTCCGTTTTGATACGTGTCGCTCGATAGTACAGCAAACTTCGTTCAAGGCGAAGACGAATTTCAAGAAGCACTGACCAAGGCGAATAATGGTCTGACTGTATGTACGAGGGGGTACCCAAAAGTAACGGGAATCGTTCTCTGTAGGCCAAGCCAGTTGTAGCTCGGCATTGCCCTTCTAGGGGCAAACCAGTCTGGCCCCTGGGACTTAGTTTGCACCGTGAGGTGACGAAATAAAGAGGCGCGGCCGCGTGGCGCACGTATTTATTGAAGCACTCCCGCCCGATCCGTCGTTTTTTTATGCATAGCGGAACTGAGCAACAACGCGCATCTGTGAAATTTTGTTTCCTGCTGGGGAAGTCCGCGACTGAAACGGTTCCAATGCTTCAAGTAGCATACAAATATGCTGCCGTGAGCATGACACGGGTTTATGAATGATTTTCCCACCTCGAAAGTGGTCAAATGTTATCCCAAAAGCGCCCCAAAAAGCTTGCCAAGTGAAGTCAAATGTCAAGACAATGCTGATTTGTTTTTTCGATGCAAAGGGAAGTGTGCAAAAGGAAATTGTTCCTCCCTGGTCAAACTGTCAATCAGGCGTTTTACTAGGACGTTCTGCGGCGTGTGTGAAACACGGTGAGACGAAAACTCCCGACAGGTGGCGAAGCGGGGAGTGGTGATTTCATCGCGGCAGAGTGCCAGCGCACACCGCCTTGAGTGTCAGACAATTTGGACAAAAATGCATGACCTCACGGCAGTGGCGCAGCCAGGGGGGGTGAAAGGGTGAGATCTCACCCCCGTCTCTAATCCTAGGGGCCCACCGTCGATTCGAACTGTAACGTTATGCAGCCTGCCAATTTTTTATCACTAATGTCAGGTCCGTCATAGGACTGAAAAACAGTTTTCAGGCCTGATAGCCCCCCCCCCTTTAGGATTTATAGTCCCATTTTATGATTTAAGGGGGTACATCCAAGGCCCGATTGAACTAGTCCAAGGCCTAGGAGAGCCCGTTCCGTGGCATGAGAGGGCCATTTCAGGTCTGAAAGGGCCCATTTCAGGTCTGTGAGGGCCCATTTCAGGCCTGAAGGGGTCCAGTTGAAGCTTGAGAGGGCCCATTTCAGGCCCTAGAGGGCCTGTTTGAGGCTTGAGAGGGGCCCATTTCAGGCCTGAGAGGGCCCATTTGATGCCTGTGAGGGCTCATTTTAGGCCTGAAGGGGTCCATTTCAGGCCCTAGAGGGCATGTTTGAGGCCTGATAGGGCCCACTTCAGGCCTGGGAGGGGCCATTTCAGGCCTGAGAGGGGCCCATTTCAGGCCTGAGGGGGCCCATTTCAAGCTTGAGAGGGCCCATTTCAAGCTTGAGAGGGCCCATTTCATGCCTTAGAGGGCCTGTTTGAGGCCAGAGAGGGCCCGTTTGAGGCCAGAGAGGGCCCGTTTGAGGCCAGAGAGGGTCCGTTTGAGGCCTGAGAGGGCCCATTTCAGGCATAAGAGGCACTATTTCAGACCTGAGAGGGCCCAGTTACGGTATGAGGGGGCCCTTTTTCGACATGATAGGGACCATTTCCGGGCTGAGGGGGCCCATTTCAGGTCTGAGAGGGCCTATTTTAGGTCTGAGGGGCTAATGTCAGGCCTGAGAGGGCCTATTTCAGGCCCTTGAGGTCCTATTTGAGGCCTGAGAGGGGCCCATTTCAGGTCTGACAGGGCTAATGTCAGGCCTGAGAGGGCCCATTTCAGGCCCTAGAGGACCTGTTTGAGGCCTGAGAGGGGCCCATTTCAGGCCTGAGTGGGCCCAGTTCAGGCCTGAGAAGACTCATCCCAGGAGAAAGAATCATCCTATGTGTGGCAGGGTCCGTACTCCGTGCCTGGTCTGGGTCTGAGAGGGCCTATCCCAATCCTGATTGAGCCGATATCATGTTTGATATAGGTAAACTCACCACATGTATATTGATGGCCCAGTTCATGTCTAATGGGCCCATCTCAAGACTCAGAGATTGTATGCTTCAGGAAGCCTACCCCAAGCGTGAGGGGGCCCGTAGAGGTTTTTGAGGCTCATGGAGGTCCCGCAGTACGATATGTCAGCCTCTGAGAAAGCCATGCAGGGCCCTTAAGATGCCAAGCCGACATCTGAAAATTCCTCTTCTCTTCAGGCCTGTGCCTGCCTCACCGTCCGGTCCCACCCTGACGTCTAGGGGTTTGACTCCTAGGTATTCATTAGGACTCCACACCGGTCCATGATGGCTCCAAACTGACACCTGAGGCTCCTGCACCGGCTTTTGAGGGGCCCATCGACCTCTGATAGCCACCACGCAGGTCTAAAAGACCATGTCGAATGTTGATATCTAAACCCCTAAGTCATGGAATGCCTGTGCTCTATGCAGATTCTTGAGGGCTTTACGTGGGCTTGTAAACATCCCGAACTGGCTCTAGCATAGCTCGACCGCGCCCCGCAGAGCAGGGCCCCAGGCTTTCCAGTTTTACGTCCCTGAAGGGGTTTGAATATTCCCTTCTAACCTGACTCCAGGGTCACGTAGCGACAAGTGCGGCGGTAGGCGGCTTTCTAAAGAGCGTCGAAAATCATGGAGAAATTACTTCAGTCATGTTGCAGTTCAGACCAAAGCCCACGTCATCATGTTCATCGAAGGAAAAGTTTCGCCTATTTCGACACTCGAGGACATAAAAAGCTACATATAGCGCGCTGAAAGTGGGTTCGATAGCTCTCTAACGCGTGCAATCAGCCAAGGGGGGGGGGGCGTATCGGCCAAACCCGATCATAATTTAAGAAGGCTAGAAAGACGGGAAAAGCAACAGATAGCTGTAGGATGCTTCAGAATCGTAGAGGTCATTTTTCGATAAGGTCATCACTGAGGTCATTGAAGATGAAATTATGATAAAATTATGATAAACACAAAGACAAGATTACGACGAAAAAATTCTTGTTTTTATATTTTCACAAATAACCGTATAACTCGTGAACCAAAGAGCTAGAGCTTCGCGGAACAATTCATTCGATAGGCCTTTCAAAACGTTTTCGCTAATCGCTTTTAAGATTTGACCTCAAGGCTCAATGCCTCATGTCAATGGTTTGGCAACAGAGCAGAGGGCAAAACAATCTAAATAGTCGCATTTTACCAAAATAGTTTTGCTACGAATTTTGCAAGAACTTTGGTGAGAAAAATTATGAGACATTTACTTTGTCATCATTCTCTCGTTAACATGCATCGAATGTTAACACCTATAATTTCACATAAAAGTTCAACTTCAAAATGTGACCGCAGATCAAGGTCATGGAAAAATTGATGTTGAGCTTTTTTAAAAGCTTTTTGACCTAGCCCGACCATTTGAGTGGCCGCTGGCTATCAATTGCACGCTGTCCATCAAATATGGGCAGAATGGTCGTGTTTCTGTAAATATGCTGTTGTTTTTTACATGCCTCTTCAGATCAAGAGATATTTGTCCTTTTACCCGATTTGGCTGGTAATGATCAGGACAATGATCTGAACTTTCGTTGTTGGTAAGGGGCCCCCATTAGGTTGAGGGGGGCCCACTTTGCTGGGGGGGCCCATCGCGAACGTCTCTCACCCCCGTCGCCAGAGTTCTGGCTGCGCCACTGCCTCACGGATCCACCCTCCCTATTCACCGGATTTGGCACCCTGTGACCTTTTCCTGGTCCCCAGAATGAAAAAGACCTCAAGGGAAACCATTTCGACGACTTTGATAAGTAAAAGCAAAAACGACGATGGCTCTGCAAGGCATCACCTTGCAAGAGTTCCAGAGCTGCTTTGAGAGCTGGAAAACGCGTCTGCATAGGTGCATTGTCTCGCAGGGAGAGTACTTCAAGAATGACATGAGTGACGATGTGTAGGGATCAGTGAATAAACAGATATGAAACAATTCCCGTTTCTTTTGGGTACCCCCTCGTATGTAGGATGTCATTCCTACCTACGAAGTGCGTAAACGGTAGGCCTCCTAAGTACATATTTCATTTATTCCTACAATGATTGGCACGATTTAGCTATAACCGACCCCTTTTTAGCCGCGCAGCAAATAGGTAATCATTACGCTTTTTAATCTTTTAATTTTTTATCGCGAGGCAGTCTGCCTACTCATACATTTTCAGCTTGTGAATTGGAAATTTGACGAAGAAAAGCTTGATAGAAGATAATGAATAAAAATTGAAAGCCTAGAACAGCTGCGACGGTAAGGACCCCATCACGCCGTTGTTGGCATCTTTCTCCAAAAACGTGTAGAAACTAATTTGCAGAGGCATCTGAAACCCACTATTAAAACGCTCTAAATTAGTTCGGCTTCTCGAGCAAACCACAGGAATGGTTCCCGCGGCCGAGTCGGGCAGCTGGTGCCGGTGTTTTATGGCGGCACTCCGGCCGTCTCCTCAGTCCCGTGACCGGCTGTCGGGCGGACAGATACGTCTCACTCGGGCACGGACCGGCCTTGTGGCTCCCCAGCCGGCGGCCGACACTCCATCGCCCAGGTTCATTAAACCGCCGTAAAGGGTTAAATAGTATCCGTGGACTAAATCACCTCATTTACCTGCTTTGGACAACACCATGCGGCAATCTATCGCCCGGTTGGACAGTTTTAAGGACTTGGGCCAGCTCGGAACAAAAGAAGTTTTACGGCCTGGAAAACAATATCGCTGGGCATGTGAGGGGACTCGTAAAACGGCTGGCCGCTGCCTGCGTTCCTGGAGATTCCTAGTCGAGGTCGGACGGTCTTCTCCCTTCACACAGCTGGTGGCGAGGACGAATCGACCCCATAGACAGCCGGCGAATGGTACGAAAGAAGGCGTTTTTTAGACGACTTAATATGTGTGGTATGTGCGACCACAATGTGTGGTATAGGCCTCTTATAGCTATAATATATGACAATAGATACAAGCGATGAACAAAAATATGGCAAGCCAGAGATAATATGAATCTATAAGCGAGGAAGGGACATTCTACAAGTGTGTAAGGTGTGGTCCGTTCATATCGCTTGGTTTTAGAACAATATAATTAATCGAAAAAAAAGCAATAGCAGCAATCAGCCGGAAGAAGACACGTTTCAAACGTGCGCCATCCCCACCCTGTTCCCTCACCCCTTCCCGTTGTCGGATCAGCTGAGGACACCGAAGGAGCATCGTGTTGACTCTCTCCCCGTCCCCTCCTCCTCAGGGGAGCGGGAGCCGATGGGGAGGGGAAGGGGGCGTCTCCACAGCTGCTCGACGGCGGCAAATCAGCCCTAATTGCCGCGCCGCCGCTGACCGCGTGCCGGTGTCGCCCGTCGTCGTCGACGATGGATGATCTCGCACATGTCGACGCGTCGTCACCTCTCATTAGAGCCCCCATCTGCGTCGGTGTCGGCGTCGACGCCGACAGCTGTCCACACACGGAGAGGGGAGGAGTGTTCGACCACCCGCTGGGCTGACCACCCGCTAACCGAGCGACGACGGGCAGTCGGCGCTGCAGGCCACCCGCTAACCGACCTGAGGACGGACCGACACACCGACGAACAGATAATCGGACCGACGAACCGATCTTAACCGAATACCATGATGAGCTGGACTGACCGACGGTCAGAGAATCGACCGGAGGACAAACTGACCGACCGACGAACCGACCAAATGACCGACGGACCGAATGACCGACCAACACACAAACGGCCAGACCGATCAGCCACCCTAATCTGACCGCGTTTGGTCATCGTCTGTAAGCACTGCTTGGTCTACCGTAGTCCGTGAGCAAGGTTGTGCCAATTGGTCCACTTTGCTCTGCTCTCCCACGTGGTCCATCATGGTCCATATGTGGTTCGCCGAGGTCTGATGCTGTCCCTTTTCCACAGCACGGTCCGCCGCTCGGACCCTCAGCCAATCTCACAGACGTCGTCGGTTGGCTGGTGTTTATGTCTCCCCATTGCAATGTAAGCCCGCTGTCACTTTCGGTATTCGCCAGAGCTGAAGCGATGTCGGTTGTCATGACACGTCACGCCGTCTTAAGGTGGCTTGGAGCTGTCGCACCTAACTTACCGTTCATAGTAAGCGGTAGACCGCCCGGCCCGGCCTATACTTTCACAGTGTTTAGTCCACCCAGCGGGGCTGTGTGATCCACAGAGGTCACCCAGCCAGGCTGTGAGTCCACAGCCGCTTCCCAGCCCTGCTTGGCGACCACTGCCACCGGTCAGCCGTACTTGCCAACCGTCCACACCCTGCAGCCAGCGAGGAGTGGTCACCCACCCAGCCAGGGTCCGCCGCCCACAGCGACCGACCAGGCCGTGCGCCACCGATGGTCGTTAGCGTGTGCAGTCCTCATATTGGCTCGTGGCAAATAGACCCGGTGGATCCGATTAGCATCATGGACGAGCCAATTTGTCTCAAATGGACGCTGCATGGTGTTACACGGTGGTAATTAGAATAGATTAAAAGTGTATCACCTCATGCAATGTGTCGCAGCGAGCCAGCCATAGAAATAAAGTGGCAGTTTGGGACGGCGCCATTACGGGTCGGTCATGGTCTATATGAACCTCTCCGAACATGGTTGAATACGGTTTTAAAGAGCGTACTTTTATGATTCGGACACGTTGAAATTAATGCACGTATTTACCGTATAAAGGACAGAGTTGAAATGTCATCTGAGTAGATACCGGTCAGCAGAAACCATAGTCTGTCGTGTTTTAAAATAATCGCTCAAAGTCTTCCCTGACGAGGGACCTTAAATCTTTAGACTTTGGTAAAGACTCCGGACGTCCAAAGTCAAATAATCATCCCTTCTTAAGCATCCTTGCTGTCCGATTGCACACTTAGTCTGATAAAATAGTGTCCATCAAAACAGCAAATGTGTCCTGCAGCTTCAGCCCGGATTCATTCAGTGAATGTTGATCTACCACGGCAAGTTCCGGTCACACTTTCCCCGTGTTCTGTGCCCCTCCCCCCCCCCCGCTGTGCTTGTCGAGCTGAGCCTTCAGGTCAGGTCAGTGGTGAGTGACCTCCCTTTCCGAGAGCAGAAAAATGGGTTGGCAGGGTAGGATGCCGCCATCCTTCAGAATTCAGCTGGCACCTTCTGAAAGGAACTTCAAAAGTCTAATAATATGCTGCATTGCTTACACTTAGAATAAAATTGGGTGAGATAGAATGAGATGAATAAAAGAAGTTGACCTTTTCCTCGACATCAAAAATGTAAAAAAACAAATAATATACAGACGGTGAGCTTTCGGCCACTGGCCTTGATCAAACCAACGTGATAACAATGTTATCACCTTCTACCAAAGGGCGGATACTCTTCATCTATGTGAGTGACCCCGCACTGCACGTGCAAAATACAAAAAGAAGAGGTGCCAAATTTGTTCCCATTTCAGTAACTCGGTAATTACTGGGGCGATTTCGCTGAAACTTGGCATACAGGTAGGCACCCACCAGGCAATGCATTCCCATGTGTTGCGGTTAGGGTGCTACTGCACGTGCGCACGTGCAGGGGGCGTTTCCATATCTCGAGAACGGCTGGGCCGATTGCGCTCAAATTTGGTACACGGTTGGGGACCGGTTAGTAGGGTGCCGTGCAAAAGTCATTTTGGACCCCGTTTGCACGTGCGCACGTGCAGAATGCCGCTTCCAGATCTAAGGAACGGCTGGGCCGATTGCGTTCAAATTTGGCACACCGCTAGTGACCGGTTAGAAGGGTGCTTTGCAAAGCCTGCTGGAAGTACCCTCTCGCCCTTCCGCACGTGCAGGGCTCACTATCTCGCTCGCTCGTTCTTCGCCCAAAAGGCGTTTTACTGGTGATAACAATGTTATCACCTTGTTATTATTGGTTTTCAACATTGTTATCACGTTGTCAACATTGTTATCACTTTGGTTTGATAAAGGCCAGTGGCCGAAAGCTTACCGTTTTTAAAATATGTTATTTGGTTTTTACATTTTTGATATCCATCTTTTATTAATCTAATCCATATATAGTGGTATATAGTGGTCTATGTCTAATCATATTCAATATGTTCCTCGCTCGAGCACTTAATAATATTAGGTACTCTTGAATAGCTCCAATTTATCTATACACGTACACAACTACATAGTTATACATATGCTGGAGATTTTAGTAACAGTTTCGACCATTTTGAACCGAACTCAGCCGGGCCCGGGGAAAAAGCTGGGGAATAAACTTCTGTCGAGGGGGATAAAGGGGGCGGAGAAAATCCCAACCACTGCAGCCGGGGGCCTTTTTCGCCCCCTTGTCTAACTCCGTAAATAAGGGAACTACGGAACCATAAGCGGTGCCAAACGAAATGTCTTAACGTGACGATTCTAAAGCACCCAATGACCCAGCATCATGTGAGTTCAACAAAAAACTTGACCTTTGCCAAAAAAAAAAAATCATTCGACGAGACAAGATGACAAGATGAGTTGACAAGATTGCTTGAGAAGATGAATGAGTTGGTGCCACTGCCATGGCTGCATTTTGTTGAAGTTATTTGAAAAACAACAACAACAACAACTAAAACCCAGCTCGGGGTCGTTAACCTGATCTCTGACCGTCACCATTTTTCATTTTTACCAAGGTCAAATGATACACAGTCGTCCTCGTAATTTATCTATTCTTTATCTCTAAAGCGCTATTTTTGGCAGCTATTTGAAGTGACGCCGAAGTTTGCCGTGCAGGGGTCCAGAAAAATCGACCCTGTGACCTCATGGGGGCTAGTTCCAATTTGTTTACTCCAGAAGATGTCAAGTTGGTGGGGAAAAGGCACTGAAAAGTTTTTCTTTCCTATCCCTAAGCGTTTGTGAGCTATCGCTAATATTCTCCAGGGAAGAGGGGCAAAATCCTCCCGGACCCGCGAGGGTTAAAGACCAGTGCTAGCCTATAGGGACTGATATGTAAATGTATATTACCGTATATGTAGATCAAATGCACCAAAACAGCAATGAAACGGCAATTGAAGTTAGAATAGTAATAATTTACTCCTGGCAAATGGCCTGGTAGAGCCCATGGAGTCAGTGGCGCAGCCAGAACTCTGGCGACGGGGGTGAGAGACGTTCGCGATGGGCCCCCCAGCAAAGTGGGCCCCCCTCAACCTAATGGGGGCCCCTTACCAACAACGAAAGTTCAGATCATTGTCCTGATCATTACCAGCCAAATCGGGTAAAAGGACAAATATCTCTTGATCTGAAGAGGCATGTAAAAAACAACAGCATATTTACAGAAACACGACCATTCTGCCCATATTTGATGGACAGCGTGCAATTGATAGCCAGCGGCCACTCAAATGGTCGGGCTAGGTCAAAAAGCTTTTAAAAAAGCTCAACATCAATTTTTCCATGACCTTGATCTGCGGTCACATTTTGAAGTTGAACTTTTTATGTGAAATTATAGGTGTTAACATTCGATGCATGTTAACGAGAGAATGATGACAAAGTAAATGTCTCATAATTTTTCTCACCAAAGTTCTTGCAAAATTCGTAGCAAAACTATTTTGGTAAAATGCGACTATTTAGATTGTTTTGCCCTCTGCTCTGTTGCCAAACCATTGACATGAGGCATTGAGCCTTGAGGTCAAATCTTAAAAGCGATTAGCGAAAACGTTTTGAAAGGCCTATCGAATGAATTGTTCCGCGAAGCTCTAGCTCTTTGGTTCACGAGTTATACGGTTATTTGTGAAAATATAAAAACAAGAATTTTTTCGTCGTAATCTTGTCTTTGTGTTTATCATAATTTTATCATAATTTCATCTTCAATGACCTCAGTGATGACCTTATCGAAAAATGACCTCTACGATTCTGAAGCATCCTACAGCTATCTGTTGCTTTTCCCGTCTTTCTAGCCTTCTTAAATTATGATCGGGTTTGGCCGATACGCCCCCCCCCCCCCCCCCTTGGCTGATTGCACGCGTTAGAGAGCTATCGAACCCACTTTCAGCGCGCTATATGTAGCTTTTTATGTCCTCGAGTGTCGAAATAGGCGAAACTTTTCCTTCGATGAACATGATGACGTGGGCTTTGGTCTGAACTGCAACATGACTGAAGTAATTTCTCCATGATTTTCGACGCTCTTTAGAAAGCCGCCTACCGCCGCACTTGTCGCTACGTGACCCTGGAGTCAGGTTAGAAGGGAATATTCAAACACCCTTCAGGGACGTAAAACTGGAAAGCCTGGGGCCCTGCTCTGCGGGGCGCGGTCGAGCTATGCTAGAGCCAGTTCGGGATGTTTACAAGCCCACGTAAAGCCCTCAAGAATCTGCATAGAGCACAGGCATTCCATGACTTAGGGGTTTAGATATCAACATTCGACATGGTCTTTTGAGACCTGCGTGGTGGCTATCAGAGGTCGATGGGCCCCTCAAAAGCCGGTGCAGGAGCCTCAGGTGTCAGTTTGGAGCCATCATGGACCGGTGTGGAGTCCTAATGAATACCTAGGAGTCAAACCCCTAGACGTCAGGGTGGGACCGGACGGTGAGGCAGGCACAGGCCTGAAGAGAAGAGGAATTTTCAGATGTCGGCTTGGCATCTTAAGGGCCCTGCATGGCTTTCTCAGAGGCTGACATATCGTACTGCGGGACCTCCATGAGCCTCAAAAACCTCTACGGGCCCCCTCACGCTTGGGGTAGGCTTCCTGAAGCATACAATCTCTGAGTCTTGAGATGGGCCCATTAGACATGAACTGGGCCATCAATATACATGTGGTGAGTTTACCTATATCAAACATGATATCGGCTCAATCAGGATTGGGATAGGCCCTCTCAGACCCAGACCAGGCACGGAGTACGGACCCTGCCACACATAGGATGATTCTTTCTCCTGGGATGAGTCTTCTCAGGCCTGAACTGGGCCCACTCAGGCCTGAAATGGGCCCCTCTCAGGCCTCAAACAGGTCCTCTAGGGCCTGAAATGGGCCCTCTCAGGCCTGACATTAGCCCTGTCAGACCTGAAATGGGCCCCTCTCAGGCCTCAAATAGGACCTCAAGGGCCTGAAATAGGCCCTCTCAGGCCTGACATTAGCCCTCTCAGACCTAAAATAGGCCCTCTCAGACCTGAAATGGGCCCCCTCAGCCCGGAAATGGTCCCTATCATGTCGAAAAAGGGCCCCCTCATACCGTAACTGGGCCCTCTCAGGTCTGAAATAGTGCCTCTTATGCCTGAAATGGGCCCTCTCAGGCCTCAAACGGACCCTCTCTGGCCTCAAACGGGCCCTCTCTGGCCTCAAACGGGCCCTCTCTGGCCTCAAACAGGCCCTCTAAGGCATGAAATGGGCCCTCTCAAGCTTGAAATGGGCCCTCTCAAGCTTGAAATGGGCCCCCTCAGGCCTGAAATGGGCCCCTCTCAGGCCTGAAATGGCCCCTCCCAGGCCTGAAGTGGGCCCTATCAGGCCTCAAACATGCCCTCTAGGGCCTGAAATGGACCCCTTCAGGCCTAAAATGAGCCCTCACAGGCATCAAATGGGCCCTCTCAGGCCTGAAATGGGCCCCTCTCAAGCCTCAAACAGGCCCTCTAGGGCCTGAAATGGGCCCTCTCAAGCTTCAACTGGACCCCTTCAGGCCTGAAATGGGCCCTCACAGACCTGAAATGGGCCCTTTCAGACCTGAAATGGCCCTCTCATGCCACGGAACGGGCTCTCCTAGGCCTTGGACTAGTTCAATCGGGCCTTGGATGTACCCCCTTAAATCATAAAATGGGACTATAAATCCTAAAGGGGGGGGGGGCTATCAGGCCTGAAAACTGTTTTTCAGTCCTATGACGGACCTGACATTAGTGATAAAAAAATTGGCAGGCTGCATAACGTTACAGTTCGAATCGACGGTGGGCCCCTAGGATTAGAGACGGGGGTGAGATCTCACCCCTTTCACCCCCCCTGGCTGCGCCACTGCATGGAGTAGGTATGTTTAGGGATAGCATTACATTTACAACAACACCAGCAGTACTATTGTATCCCGGTGAATTATTTCTCATTAAATTTATCATAATAACGGCCATTAATCATTGCACTAAGCATACCATTCAGGGAAGAACAGGACTTCAGAGGCCTGTTGAGAGTCATTGTCAATAGGCATGCAGCCATCTATACAATAAGTAATTGCGTCCATTTAAAAATGACAAACAAGTACAGACTACATATAGTTATAACCAGGCATATGTGCGCATTGCATCACGTCTTCACATGATCGGCGGCCACACACATTCCTCTGACAATTACTAGAAACATCCTCAAAGTAAAAAGGTAGCAAAACTACTCCTTTTTTTGTCAATCCGTCCAAGCGTTTAGCCTTTTTGAAAAACTTTCATCGATGTTGATATTTGCCTGAAAACAAAATGTCACCGGCTTCCTCGAATAAATAATTCATGCTAACTGCTAAGATGAGCGACTTATAAGAGCCGCTGCAACACCTACATACACTGGCAGATCCGGGGGGGGGGGGGCATTAGGGGAAATGTCCTCCCCGTGGCGCCAGAAATTGACAAAAAATGCTTTTTTCGAGAATAAAACGAAAACTAAACAACTTTTATGTGGCAAAGGCCGTTTTAACATGCACAGCAGTGAGTATTTAATTCGAAATCCGATGAGTTTTTTTTTTAGAATATGAAGAAGCTATTTTTGGGTAACCCACGCAGCGTCCAAGACACCTTTCTGGATTCACCAGTGCTTACTGCTTACATGCCTACCCAACTGGGCATTAACGAACGTGCTGTGGGCTGTGACGGTGCTATGGAATAGCGCAACATCAGTGGATCTTCAGTTATAGTCGCATGCCCGTGACATTTTCTGCATTATCTGTAGGTTAATGGGTGCTGCAGTGCATAAATACGCGATGGTCAAACAAATTGGCCGTGTATCGAAGCCAAAACAAACCGGGTAGAAGATACATGTGGCGAAGTTAATTTCCCTGAATTCAATTTCCCGCACTCTCATCGTTATCGGGATTCAAGGCGTAGGCGGGGTAAAAGAGCAACGTCACATCGTTAGCTATGTGCATCAACGCTAGGACGGGTCTTTGCGATGTGCAACTTTACTGTATTCCATGAGTGCCTTTTGAATTCAATCACAAGGCATTCGCTTTTTCTCAATTAGCATACAATGCTGACATTACCACAAATTAGCAGGTCTAATTGAGACCTCACTAACATACCGCATGCCTAGTGTTTACTGCATAGATCAGCTTTTAGGTGGATAGCTACATAGATTAATGATCTCGCGATTCGAAGCCTGGCATGTGCCGTTCGGTTGCAATGGTCGTGTTCCCAGAAGTTGGGCTGTTAAACAAGTCACACGACCTTCCGCGCGACTTAATCGGACACAGATAATGCTATTCTCCATTTATACAGGCAACGCTATTGAAAGCCGAAGTACTAATAAATGGAGGATTGTGTAAATTCCTGTAATAGCTATCGATAATCGATACATCTTTATCAGCCTATCAGATTCTTTCGGAGGTTAACCGCCATTGCACTAAGAAATTGAGCTGTTATTGAGGATAAATGAGGCACGTCCGATATTTCTTCGACTGATGCAAAGCTAATTCTGTAATTATCCTAAGGCGGCTTATTTGATGTATCAGAGTGGATACTGGATGGGCTTTTTTACCAGCGGGTGCAGCGGACTCCATCCCCTCGACTCACCGCTCGTGCCGGACCGTCGCGTGGTCCGCGGCGCCCGAGGCGAGGCGCTGATCACGTGACCGACCCGAGCCGGTGTCAAGGTCGGACGGCCGCACGGAGTGGGCCGAGATTCGAAAAGTTGTGATTATGTAGCTGCGTGTGTCGCGCGCTGAGTAATATACCTGGTTACGGGTAGGTATGTACTCACATACTTTTTTCATTATTGTTATGCACCTATACATATAATTCTATTTTTCAACTTGGTACATAAACTTGGTGTCTGCGGCTTTGCCGATGGGCTTCATATGGGTACGTAAGTACCTACTCTGAAAACTCTGGGACGTTCGGCAACACTTGGTGACACTCGGCGACAAGGAACGACACTTGGTATCAGCTCCGCGCCGTCCACGCGGCTCCACGGGCGGTCGGCGGCGACACTGACCCCGGCGCCGATTCCTGTGATCCCCTCAATTAGGGTGAGCCCATCACGGGTGGACAGGGCGGCCGATCGTCACCGCAGCCCGGCGCCGTCGCTGGCGGTGCGTCTCAGCGGTGCCGCCGAAAATAGCCGCGCGCCTCTAATGAAGGCTGGTCTGGTGACACTGGTGACCGTTACTGGGGGGAAGGGGGTGCAGGGGAGGGGGCACAGGGGTCTCGAGTCGCGGCCTCTGAGTGATGGTCGGGCGCCGCCGCTGCCAGTCTAATTACTCGGACGCTATTACCGGTCGGACCGAACTCCTCAGGTCCGGGTGAATAAGTGGACAGAACAGGTGGACACCGAGCGACGCAGTCGAAAAGGGTCTCTCTCTCTCTCTCTCTGCTGGTCCAAGGTCGTGTCCTGGTGAGGAGGCGTGGATCCTCAGCATAAACCCACCCTTACGTCTATGTCCTACGTCTTTATTTTACTTACATTTGCCCCTCAAGCCGGCGACATTCTATAAAACTGAGTCCATTTTTACTCACTTCCATCTCTGTTCAATTGTTGCGGGAGCTGAACACACTCAGACTCGATGCTTTACTGTATTATCGGCAGAGGCCCAAACAAGAACCACAGAGCCAACCGCTCGTAACCACGGTCTCCCTGCCTCTCCCGGGCCGCCGACCGCCCAGCCAGCGCCAGCCCTCGACCCCGCCCGAGGGCCACGCGGCAGGGGCGGCGCCGGGCGCGGCCAGCCGGGGAGGCGCCACGGGCGGCGCCAGGCATGCCACAACGGGCGGTCACAGCCGCCCGTAACACCCCTCCCCCCTCACGGAAACAATCATACATTGAACAATGCGACACTTACGACACGCTATTTACATTACAACTATATACACAATCACAGCCTTCACCACCTCCACCACACTCATAGTCCCGCCTGGAACCTTTCAGGTGGTCGCGACACTCGGCCTGATCTGGTCACGTATGGCATTGGCGGCAACATTCCCCTCTGAGCGACGCCCACATCACCAGATGGGCCAGCTCTCCCGAGTAAGTGCATTAGCGGCACCTCGAGCAGAACGCCATGCTCGTTACCACAGTCGCTCACGGGATCCACCCCCACGGCCTCACCACGTCCATTTGGACCACTCGGATCCTGAACTGGCCGCAAGTCGGTCCGACGAGGGATGAACTCCTTGAGGTCGTTGTGGTGCACGACGCGTGTCTTGCCGCGGACGTCCTGTATCCGGTAGGTAACTTCCTCCCCCGGTGTGCCTCTTCTCTCGACGATGGTCACCGGTCCTTTAAACGGCAGACCCAGCTTCGGTTTTCCTCCCACAGCGGCAGTGTGGTCTCGTACCCACACCTTCAAGCCCGTTGGGTACGCGGTAAAATTGAGTTTGCTGTCATGGCGAACCGCCATTCGAGCAGCTGATTGGGAGGAGGCTCTCCTCACCTGTGCGAAGACCCGCTTCATGTTCTTCAGCCGTTTGTTCAGGAAGGTTTCAGCTGGTATTGCGACTTCATCGGTTCCGTACATTACATCCAAAGGCAACCGAGGCTCAAAGCCATGGATCATGTAGAAAGGTGTGTGACCGGTGGTTTCGTGGAGGGAAGAATTGTAGGCCATGGCGTATGATCTGGTACTTTCGTCCCAGTCAAGGCCCTGGCTGTCGATGTATTTCGACACCATGTCTTTCAGGGTCCTCATGAAGCGCTCCACCATCCCGTCGCTCTCAGGATGATAAGGCGTTGTTCTAGTCTTGTGGATGCCGAGCCTCTGATACAGCTCACGCATCATCAGAGATTCGAATTGAGCGCCCTGATCTGTGTGAAGCCTCTCGGGAACACCAAGCTCCTGAACCCAGTGAAGGAGTGCCTCCATCACCGTTTCTGTCTTCTGATTCGGCATCGGGAAGATTCGTACGAACTTTGAGAAGTAATCCATGATCACGAGCACATATCGGTTGCCTCTTCTCGACACAGGCATCTCCGTGATGTCCATGGCTATTCTCTGGAAGGGTCGTGAGGTAACCTCGGTAACCATCGGTGCTCGTCTTTTGGGTGCCGGTCTGTACCGCCGCTGACACGGCGTGCACGAGGCACAGAAGCTCCGGATGTCCTCATTCATCCCCGGCCAGACGAATCGAGCCTTCACCCGGGCGATGGTCCGTCTGCGACCCATGTGCCCGCTCGATGGATCATCATGCGCCAGTCGGATGATCTCGGCCCGTTCAGTTTGAGGCACCGCCGCCTGGAACTGTCGACCCGAGGCAATGCCGATTACTCCATTCATGACGCGCACCTTGCTCCAGTGTTTTCGCAGCACTCCCCACCCAGCGAACGCTGCAGGCCTTGGCTTCTCCTTCCTCTCGTGTGCTCTTCGGAGAGCCGACAGCGTCGCGTCACTGGCTTGCGCCTGGGCGATTGGAGGGAGGGTCCGTTCTTGGACTGATTGTGACACAGCGACTGATACAGCAGCCGGTTCCTGCGTAAGCCTTGAGAATACAGCAGTTGGAGCTACAAGAGTCACAACCGACTCAGGCGAACCGCCTTCCGTCGGCGCGGGCGAGCCGCCCGCTACTGACCCCACCGTCTCCGTTCTATCACCTCTCTCTGAGACAGAGCGACCGGGACACCACCCCTGGCCTTGGGCTTGACCAGATCGGACCGCAGACGCCATATCTGGTGGTCTGCGAGACAGCGCATCAGCGTTCCCGTGGGCCAGACCGCTGCGGATCCGAACATTGAAGTCGAAAGAACTCAGCTCGATCGCCCATCGACCACGACGTCCTGTGCCGTCTCGCTCTGCTGCGATCGATGTCGGTATGTTTGCCAGCGGCTTGTGGTCGGTCACCACTTCAAATCTGGCACCAACAGTGTACTGACGGAAATGTCTGATGCCATGAACGATCGCCCAGAGTTCCTTATCGTAAGTCGGCCATCTCGTCTGCTGCTTTGTGAGTGCCTTACTCTCATAGGCGATCACCTTTTCCTCATCTCCAATGCGTTCAGCCAGCACCACACCCACAGCAGAGTTGCATGCGTCTGTATACAGGACGAACGTCCCTTCACCTGTTGGCAAAGCCAGTACGGGAGGCGAGGACAGAGTGGACTTCAACAGCTCGAATGCAATGCGCATCGGTTCGGACCACCTGATTCGTCCCTCCTCTACTGCGGCGTCCCTAAGTGGCTTTGTAATCGCGGCATACCCCTGAATAAACCGCGCGTAGTACCCGCACAGGCCTAAGAAGCTTTTCATCTCCTCCTCGGATGACGGCTGCGGCCAGGCCAGGACCTTGTCCACGTTATGCGGATCTGGACGTATCCCTTCCTCGGAGACGAGATGTCCAAGGAAAGTCACCTCCTTGCGTGCGAATCGACATTTCTGTGCCTTTAGCTTCAGCCCGGCTTGCTGAATCCTCAGGAGTACCTCCTGCAGGGTAGCCAGATGTTCTTCCTCGGTCCTGTTGAACAAGATGACGTCATCCAAGTACACCAAACAGCTTTTGGTGTCAAGGCCTGCGAGAATCAGTTCCATCATCTTCTGGAAAGTGCCGCTGGCGTTCTTGAGACCCATTGCCATGACTCTGAACTGATGGAGGCCTTTTCCAGTCGAAAATGCCGTCTTCTCTCGATCTTCAGCCGCCAGTTCAACCTGCCAATACCCTGTGGCCATGTCCAGCGTGGTAAACCACCTCGCCCTTGACAGGGTATCGAGCGAGTCGTCGATTCGTGGGAGCGGCATGGCGAAGCCCTTCGTCACTGCGTTCACAGCCCTCAGGTCGACGCAGAAGCGGAAGGATCCGTCTTTCTTGCGCACCAACACGACCGGCGAACACCACGGACTTTCGCTTTCCTCAATGACACCATCCTGTAACATCTTTTCTTTTTGTTTCTCTACCTGGTCTCGGACTTTCATGGGTATCCGTCGTGGACGTTGTTTGACTGGGACTGCATCCCCCGTGTCAATCCTGTGTTTTGTCACACCTGTACGACCAATGTCTCCCGGTCTTTTACTGAAGACGTCACTGTAGGTCTCAAATAAACCCCGTAGTTTGTTACGACCTCTCTCACTCAAGTCTGTCAGTTCTGGTGACAGGGCTCGCTGCACCTCCGGTTCCACCTCTCCAGGATCATGAGATGGATTACCTCCATCTCCACAGCTCGCCACATTGCAATCGGCACAGTCTGCCCCGGGACACAAAATACACAGGGCGTCTTCACCGCCCCCAAACGCAAGGAACGTCCCGACATCAGAGCCCTTCAAGAGACGGACGCCCTCCGCTCCGACATTCGTCAACCGGATAGGTATGGTGCCATCGGAGGCGATCACCACCACAGCCCGTGGAATCAATAGATCCTCACGCTCCGCCGTGCGGCTTGGCTCCATCATCCCACTTACCGAGCCTGCTGACGTCACAAAAGGTCCCTGGCCATCAAGTCGCTGCACCACTGCTGCTACCGTTGTTACCGAACGACCTGGTAGTGTTACTGCATCGCCAAGAATGACTCTAGCCCGCGGGGGACGGATCTCAGGGTATGTTGGAAGTGGAATCGTCATCCCTTTCATACGGATCACCCCCTTCTCATCGTCAATGATAGTTCTGTTTTGGCAACAGAAGTCACGTCCAAGGATCACGTCATAGACCAGCCCCGACACCACAGCCAGTCGTGGACACACAATCGACTCCTCCTCCACCTGGATAGGGACATCACGGAGCACCTCAACGATGTTCAGGGGGCTACCACCAGCTCCCTTCGCGGACCGCGTCGGGGTGGTGGCCTGACAAGCCAGTTCCGTTTTCAACCGCTGCTGGAGCCCATCCCTGACCATGGAAAAGTCGGCACCCGAATCGACCAGCGCCCATACTTCGAGGCTGCCCAAGTGGACTCGAATGGCTGTTGCAGTTAATCGGGACTGGATACACGCAGCCGGCTCTTGTCCCACAGGGCCAGCTGCCCCTAGTTTTCCGCCGGCTTATCAGATGGAAGGGCTTCCCTCGACATCAGCCCCCGACGTCCACCCATTGCTGGAGGCCCCTGCTGCAGGCGAGAATGGCATGCCGCCATCCAGTGCCCAGCCTCGCCACAGAATAAACAAAACGGTTGGAGCGGGGTGGCAGCTTGTACAGCCGACTGACAGTTGCTCCGAATGTGACCCTCCTGCCCGCACGAAAAACATTTCACCCTGGTGGCTCTCGGTCCAGTTCTCGGCTGACCACGGCGTACCACCGGGCAGTCACGCCGAAAATGGCCGGGGGCACCACACCCGTAACATTTGACAGCCTCAGGCAGGTGGTCCGTCTTGGCAACGGCGAACGCCTCCAACGAAGACCGCAGCTGGCCGATCTCCTGCTGCAGCTGAGCTATCCTTGCATCCTGCTGCGACCCACCTCCTACCTCTGCATGAACAGCTGACGCTACAGCACCCAGGGGAAGGGGCCCAGTACCTGTATGCGTCGATGGGTTAGCAGCGCGTACCGCCTGGACGACCTCCTGGCGTTTATGCAGCTCCCGGATCACCGCTACAGCCGCAGACAGTGACTCAGGATTACGGTGGCACAGTTTCGTCTGGAGCCACTCATCCCGAAGTCCACATATGAACCGACTCGTCAGGGTTTTCATCACGAACGCCCTCTCTGCATACGTTTCCTCAGGACCTTTTCCCTCCCCCGACGGACCGGTAGAATGAGGGAACGCAGCCCGCCCCAGTCTCTTAATACGGTCAGCGAAGCTCTCAGCTGATTCCCCCGGCGACTGGGAGGCGCGCCCCAGCTCGGCCTGCGCCTGTAAGGGCTCGATTAACCGACCAAACCGGACCCCAAGTCCTGACTTTATCTCAGAGTACGAACTGTCACCCTGATACAGCGAATGCGCATAATCGAGTGCGACGCCATCCAGCAGAGGCAACAGCCGCTTAACTCGCTCAACGTCTCCGAGTCCCACCGTTAACGACTCGAAACGAGATATCCACCGCTCCCAATCATCTGTCTCTATACCCGCAAAACGAGGGGTTCGCGATACCAAAATAGTGTCGTTGAAATCCATGGCCAGCGGAAACAATTCACCAAATTATTCAAAACTGCACCCAGGCGGACCGCCTTATTCCTAACGTTCCCCTCAGAACAGAAAATATCGGCGTTCTATTTTCGAGCAAACCGCCCGCTTTTTGTCGAGCACAGACTAGTTACGACAATCAACATTCATGAACTAAATTTCAATAAATATCATCAAATGAAATTAATGAACTCACCCTTTGTCGTCTTCTGCAGTCCTACCGACCGCGCCAAATGTTGCGGGAGCTGAACACACTCAGACTCGATGCTTTACTGTATTATCGGCAGAGGCCCAAACAAGAACCACAGAGCCAACCGCTCGTAACCACGGTCTCCCTGCCTCTCCCGGGCCGCCGACCGCCCAGCCAGCGCCAGCCCTCGACCCCGCCCGAGGGCCACGCGGCAGGGGCGGCGCCGGGCGCGGCCAGCCGGGGAGGCGCCACGGGCGGCGCCAGGCATGCCACAACGGGCGGTCACAGCCGCCCGTAACACAATGAGGTAGGATATGCATTATAGGTACGGTCAATTGTAGCCCCATCAATGTTCGAACAATTCAGGCAATTCGTTTTCTTTCACAGACCAATGGAGTCTGTTTTTATAAGTGAGGATTCTTGGATGGGATGCCCTGGTAACTTGGACACAGATTACCGCGGGATTTTGAAAACGTTTCACATTTTAATATAGACATGAGCCCATTCAAGAGGCCTTACAGTTTACAAGAAAGTGTCTGCTTTCGATTGCTTCTTCTCTTCTAACCATTTGTAAGGAAATTTGTCAGCATTGATACCTACAATACAAGATATTCAGACTCTACCATGCTACCCGTTGCCTGTTTGGACCCAAAACCGCCAATGCATCGTGAAAAGGACATCGATAGATAAGTCGCATTCCTCCCTTTCTTTTGCCGTTGGGCTACTACTGCTACATGATCCAATATAGGCCGATAAACATTTGTTTATTATTGACACGCGCTGAAGCTGTCGTAGCAGTCGATCACCCTATCTGATTTCCTCAAACATTGAACTGTATTGGCTTGCTGTATCTCTGGGAATTTCCTGTATGGGATGCATCGATAGCTGTCAGACAGTGCCAGTCAACCGCAGCATGCAAGTACCCTCTCCCCTTCTTTTCTCTCTTCCTCTCCCGTATTGGAAGCCGCCTAAATCACCCTCTCCATTTCTTCACATATTCCAAAAGAGTTGGCTGCCAATCGCCATGTACCCCACTCCCCTGTGGTAACCAATCACGGTGTAGCGGGTGTACCCCTCTCCCCCTTGCAACTAACCAATCGCCGTGTACCCCATTCCCCCCAGGTAACTAACCAATCACCGTGTGCCCCATTCCCCCAGGTAACTAACCAATCACCGTGTGCCCCACTTCCCCGTGTAACTAACCAATCACCATGTACCCGACTCCCCCGCTGCCCCTACGTGTTTCCCAAGCCGTCCAACACCGTCACTCGGCAGCCTTTGACAGCAGACCTGTTTGTTTACACCGGTTGTGACGTGGGCAGCTCGCCTCAGGGTGTGACGTCACACTGCCTCTGTGACGTCACACTGATGTGGTGATGGTGGTGGTGGCGGGGGGGGGGAGGAGGCGTCCGTCCTCACGGTGAAATGGTGGCGGCGTTCATGTCGTGCCCGTCGGTAGCTCAGGCGGTGTCCCTGGAGTGGTCAGGTCAGGTCAGGCCGTGTTGTCAGACCAGAGGTGTCAGTGTCAGCTGTTTCAGCGACACGCGGCGCACCGGTAACAAAGATGGCGGCAGCGGTCGGCCGTCTGTCCGGGCGGGCGGCGGGCGGCGGGCGGAGGGCCTCTAGTGATGGGGCAGACAGCTCATAGACCACGGCTTCACACCAGATTATGTCGCTTTAAAAGGTCCCCTCTGATTGAAAGACAATGGGTTACGGAAGTCGCCTGGGCGTGACTGGGATCACAGTCGGCCGGCCGATCGGGCTCCCGGGGTCGGCGTGGGGGGCTGATGGGGGACACGATACCGGCGGGGGTCCGTCAGACAGGGGACGTGCGCCCACGTGGTCCACGTGGTCCACGGGACACGCACGACCCTCGGCGACCGTCCGCTGTCCCCGGTCCTACCACACAACAGCTCATGTCTGGAATGCCGCACAATCGTTTCCGGAACTCAAAGCCTGATTAATGGATTCGTAGCCTTACCTGTCGCCGGCGTAGACTGCAATACAAGATAAGGCGACTGCCATTCATGAGCGGTGAACCAAATCTTCCGTAGCGTGACGTCAGTCCTCCACAATCTGGAGTCGGTGCCCAAAAAATGTCCAACTGACCAGAACGTCGTTAAATCGGTCATCTGTTTGTGTCTATTTTGGGCGACCCATGGAACCTTTCTCCTTGTTCACATGAATCGTGCTACGCAAAAACGTATATTTTTTATTCGTCGGCAGTAACCAGTGGGAGTGATGGTCAGACATATGAAGAGTTTGGAACGACTCTGCTCTATCAGTACGGTCACAATCATTCGTAACCTAAGATTGGTTCAAGCGTAATTCTGTCACTGTTTTACTTATATGGATAAGATGAATTCTACCACATATTATCATGATTTAGACTTTGCTTCCACGTTACTTAGCCAATCACAGAGCATGGAATTGTATCAAGTACGCTGTAAATCATGATAAGTGAAAATTAGGCTTGATAGTTAAGATTTGACTGTTTTTATTTGATTTGATATTGATGCCTGGTGTGTGATTGGAAACACATATATGAAACATTTGATTTTTTAATGGATAAACCCTAGTTTACATGATTGCTAATAATGCAACTGATCGAACCAGACTTCAATAGACAAAACATGGGAACTTTGCAAAAATATATGTTCAAAAAAGTAAAAAAAAAATTGTCTCACTTCATTCATAGATGAATTCGATATAATTAGCCTGAAATAAAGTGTCTTGATTCATGGTTACTGGTTAGGGTAATGATTCCGTCAAAACTAGTTTGTATTTAGATGGGTAAGTCATTGGCGGCGATAGTTATTGATGATACGAGCACCTCTTGTTTATAAGGCATATTAACAATAAATCATTTGTCAAAGAAACTGTCCAGATAAAGCCATCTGTCAACGTTATCAGCATTTGCCTAAGCACAGTTACCGAACAGTAAGAAAAAACTTTAAAGATAAGCTTGCACCCATGTGCATTTGTCCAATTCTGGACAGATTAGGCAGTTAGGCATCTACCCTAACATTTTGGTACATGCGCTAATGTCTACCGTTGTGTAAGAGTAGGTTAAAGCATTAAAAGCGAAATACATAGGCATCGTGCGTTGAGGTGATAGTCGTTGTAACGTTATGTTGCTGGTGACGTGCGCTGCTGAGTGTCGAGCCAGGCTCATTGACTTGAGTTTGTGATGAAGCGCGGCCACTTATCACTTGGATTACTTGGATTTGTCAAAGTGTACTGAAGGGTTTTGCTGTTGGCCTCAGCCTAATAGCTGCACAATTCCGGTGGTGCCAGGTTGAACAATGTTTTGTCTCAAGGGCGGCGCCACCGTGGGGGCAGTGGGGGCAGACTGCCCCCACTGGCAGGAGGCCGTGGGGGCAAGACTATGTTTTTGCCCCCACAAAATTTGGCTGATGTATGGGAACAGAAGACCGGTGCAACATTCATTATAGGCGGTTATAATAGTACGCCTGTTTTTTACAGTCCTCGTATCAAGTGCGTCAGCAGAACGTTCGTTCTCGGACCGTCTGTCGCATATCTCCTACTCTCACTCATTCTCCTACTCATTTTCATTCACCAAAAGGCTGCCCTCGAGCTTGATCTCGAGGAGGTTGTGAAGCAGTTTATCA
This sequence comes from Amphibalanus amphitrite, assembly GCF_019059575.1. Taxonomy (NCBI): domain Eukaryota; kingdom Metazoa; phylum Arthropoda; class Thecostraca; order Balanomorpha; family Balanidae; genus Amphibalanus; species Amphibalanus amphitrite. The sequence goes on along the minus strand of NW_024882544.1, from coordinate 142,316 downwards.
AAAGTCGGCCAGAGAAGAGATCACCCTCTTTTGGGAACCCTTAGACTGAGACTGAGCTCAGAGAGGTATGACAAAATGTGATAGGTATGTATATCCCGGGTTATCTGGAATTGTATGTGGGTCGCCCTAATGGAGCTTATTCTCGTACCTATATCAATCGTATGTGAGAGAATCGCACATATATACGTACTACGGGGAAAAGGAGAAATAGGTACTGACTATAGTTTTGAGGAACACACCATTTTACATCTCAACGAACAACATAACGTTTTCACAGGTTTGTGTCTCGCAATCTAGTTTTATAGTTTTATTTCGGCCGGGCCCGGGGTAATCCTAACCGTACCGCAGCCCGGGGTAGCCCTCCCCCCTGTTTAACTCCGTTAATAAGGCAGCTACGGAAACAAAAATGGTGCCAGACGAAAAGTATCCATGAGAAGATTCTAAAGCACCTAAACTTTTTGACCTCAGGTCAGTTTTCAAGGTCAGAATTCAAGGTCAAAGGCAAAAAACCGGCAATTATGTAGTGGTCTCAAAGTACGTGTTCCAGACTCCAGAGGACGGCATGGTGCATAAAATCGGCTAAAAGGGATGTTGAAAAAAAGAAGAGGATTCCGATGATGTGCATAACATTCAAATTCAAGGTCACGATCATGCTCAAAATTGACCACAAACTTTGCACTTTTTCTTATATCTTGTATATTAAATTCCGAGATGTTTTGATATGTTTTCAAGCTTAGCGGACTCTTATTTGTGCTTTTGCTTACGATACAAGGCTGCTACAAGGTCAAAGTCACAAGAGAGTATCCTTGCTAGAGGTTATTTCACTATTCAAGTCAGGCATAATAATTAAGACATGTTTTGCCATACTGAGGCTCTAAATGAATGCTTACAGCAAAACGGATGCCAGAGGCCCAGAATCGTGATCAGCGGCTACGAAATGGCATCACAAATGACCTTCCATGTGTAAACAATCAACCAAATGTCATTCGAGGTCACATGACGTCAACATAAAACTTGACCTTTTCCAAACAATATATATGTCATTCGACGCGTCCCGACAAGACTAATGCGAAGGTACCACTGCCGTAGCTCCAGGACCATTTTTGTTGAAGTTCATGCGAATAAAGAAACTAAAGCCCCAGCTCGGGGTCGTTGCCCTGACCTCTGACCTCAGGTCACCAAAGTTACTTAAGTATTTTTTTCTAGGTCAAATGCTACACAACCGTGCTCGTAATTTGTCTTTATCTCTAAAACTCAATTTTTGGCAGCTGGATGAAGTTCACGTCTGTGACGCCGAAGTTTGCCGCGCAGGAGTCTAGAAAAATCGGCCCTGAGACATTATCAAGGAGGCTAGGTCCAATTTTTTTGCTTCAAAAGATGTCAAATTAATGGGGGATAAGGTACAGCAAGTTTCGTCCTTCTATCCCTAAGCGTTCGTGAGGTATCGCAAATATTCGCCAGGGGGAGGCGAAAAACGCCCCCCCCCCCTTCCGGGCCCGCGAGGGTTAATGGTTAAACTCAATACGCCTATGCATGAAACCTGAAACCAAAATAATTTTGAATGGCAACATCTAGGGACAAGGTGCTAATGGATTTTGCAGATCGGCGTTATCAAACAACAGTCGGGTTCGGGTCAGTCTCAAGCTTGCCCCCACTGGCGAAAATTCGTGGCGCCGCCACTGTTTTGTCTCTAACTGAAGCTCCTCGGACATTTGGTAGCCGTTACTGGACAGGTACTCTTAAAAGTCTGCTTTCGTTATCACTGCACCCAATGTTATCATTCAACTTTTAAAAACTTTGCCCTTTAATTAGCTCGCCTGAAGAAATAGTTGACTTAGACGGTAATCTTTTGACTTCTTACTATTTTAAGTTAGAACTTGTCCTTATGAAGTGATCGACACACGGTCATTTTTCTGTTATCGCCGTTAGATAAGCTGTCTGTAAAAACGCTCATGATCGATCATCAATGAGGCTTAATTATGATCAAAGTCGACTTCATTTTGAGAATACTTGAAGCATTTGCGCAACTGAATTCCTTCTTGGACATGATTCATACCTACGCTTAGATTGTGGTGTAAGTGACGAGACCGCTGTGTTTGAACTACAAAGTGTACCCTATCAAACCCATATACCTAAAACTGCCAGATTTTCTTTATCTATCATTGTTTTATTTGTTCGATAGGACCACCGACACACATTTTACATATATAGGTCCCAAAAGACTTTCTTATCATCTTCTAACATCAGCGTTCCTTATAACCAATACATACACACATATACGTCATTTTGTACATATGTCAGTAAGCACCAAATTCGGTCGTAGTGGGCCCAAAGATGGCGGGTCGTCACCAGACACAGACATATGTACAACACCGAACTGGCACATACACACACGCACAAAGCTGTCACTGAACGGCCAAGAAATACTATACTCTAGTCTAGTCTACAACAAATATCACATTGGGAAAATAATCAGACTGGCAACGGTCTCTGGTTTCACCACGGTCGGGCACCTCTAGAGTCGAGCACACAATACGAACGCCCTATCCAGAGTTCGATAGAGTAGCATCTGGGAAATTAATATCACATGGTATAGGGGTTATTCAGACGGCACTGGGCACCAGCTCTGTCCATACGGCCGCCTTGGCCAAATAAATAGTGTTGCGGTGCACCCAGTCTGCCGTCTAGTCTCTGGCTGGTGATCCAGCTACCTCTCGGCAGCTCAGCACCAGCACCAATGACGGCGTCAGATGCGTCAGCGCCAGATTCAGTTGCGTCAGCGCCAGTGGTGTCAGCGTCAGCATCAGCATCAGCTCCAGCATTAACGCCGGCAGCGTCAGCCAGCGCGACGTCAGCACCACCACCGGCGCGCACGGACGCGGTATCGGTCCTACAGCTCTCACTGCTGCTCAGGCTTATCAGCAGCGTCGACGTCGATGTTCTCGTCGTCCGACTCCTCGTAGGTGAGCAGACTGTCGGTCTGATCGTCGGCGGCGTCGGCGGCGGCGGCCGACGCGCCTGGGGACTTGGTCGGGCCGCCCTCCTCGTCCTGCACGCGCTTGTGCTTGGTGCGTCGGTTCTGGAACCACACTTTGACCTGGAACAGACCAAAGAGGCGTCGTTAGCGAGTGGCGTCGACCCGCTTCCGGCGCGCCATCATCGTCAGCGACGCGATCGTTCCGCCATTATGTGGGACGTGCTCGTCGAGCCCGTCGATTTATGATAGCGCCGGCAGCTGGATGGCGGCCTATTCTTCGGCACCATTCTCCCCGGGAGAACATCCTTTCGGAATCGGCCTAATGGTTTTTATCTCATTTATCGCCGCCGGCATGGATCTCGGCGCTGTCGTTAGTTTTATTAGACTATTTGCTCGTTCTTTGCGGCGATAACGGCGCACTCGGACGCTAAAATGGCCGCCGACGTGGCGCGACGATTCATATGTGGCGCGCCGATCGGCGGCGTCGCAGATTACTTTGGGCGGCTTTAGGGTCCCCGAGTGGCGGCCGGCCCGCAGTGGCGCGCCGCTCATGTGGAATGCATGAGCCGTCATCGAATGCCACCGGCTGCTGAGCGGCTGCTGACGGTCCGACCGGGAGCCGAGAGCGCTGCTGGACATCGACAGCCCGACCGGCGGTCACACACCAACTGGCGGCCACAGACCACAGAAACAGACACAGGAAACAGACACAGTGCCACTGTGTCTGTGATATAGGGAGCCGAGAGCGCCACGAGAGATAGACAGCCCGACCGGCGCGGCGGTCACAGACCAACAGCCGGCGGTCACAGACCAACAGGGTCACAGACCAACTGCCGGCAAAAAAAAAAGAACGCCACGGAGGCACGCACAGTCCACAGATCATAACTGAGCCTTCTGTGAGACTGTGCAGTGTGCGTGTCTGTTTTACGACACTCCCCCCCCCCTCCCCATGAGTTAGCCCTACTAGCAGCCAGCCCATCCCCGACTGCTCTTCTCACCTGTGTCTCAGAGAGGTTGAGCGCCTGCGCCAGCTGCTTGCGCTCCTGGCCCACCACGTAGTGATTGTTCTCGAAGGCGTGCTCGAGCTTCAGCAGCTGACTCGGAGAGAACGCCGTCCGGATCCGCTTGGGTTTCCGGAAGGGCTGCAGGAGAAACGCAGGAAACTCGGGACCTGCGGGAGAACAGAGAGAAGGGTCAGACGCATGGAACAAACACTGGCTTTATGGGTACAACGGGTGGGGGGGGGGGCTGTTAACGGGTGTCATATCACATCGTGACACAGTGTTGACATGAATGTCACGACTGCAAACGTGACACATTCTTTGTGTTGCACAGCTACCGGATACACCGAGGGGAACAACAGGCGAATGAATGAAAACGAAGCTCTGACTGTCGGGCGATATGTCAACTGCCACAGGAAGACCGCAACAATGGCGACACCATCCACAGGTGAGTAACCGGCGCTGCACAGTCGCCGTACCGTTAATTAGCGCTGCTACTGTCGGTTCTCCGGGTTGGTATGCCCGCCTGGCCGGGTGGGTTGCCATGAGGCCCTGCTCGGCGGCTGCTGCCGCTCGCCGCGTCTCGATCGCGTGACGAGACCCATCGGCAGCCAGCTGAGAGCCATTTGCATTATACTCGCTCGTCCCATTCTCAAACACCCCATGGTCTTTTTCTCAATGTGACGAGAATAAATCACTTTGAAGACACGAGTGGTTAAATAATTGCCTGCATGAAGCAACAAAGGCGAATTAGCTCCCAGTTTGTAATGTTGCGTGCTATTATACCTTCTCTGTGCTCGCGACTTGTGTGGATCATGAAGTAATTTGCAAGGTTCACAGCCGTGCCGGGGGAGGTGGTTCTCCCGGCAGAACCGACCCGGGATGGGCGTCCACTGACGGTCGCCGACGTCGGCCGACCGTCGAGCGTCGCTGAGGTCCGGCTATAGTCGGCACCGACGGCCGATTCAGCGCTCCGTCGCCGCTCCCCGGCGCCATCCGAAACGGCTCAGCCATTCGCGCTGCAAATTTGACGACTTATCTAGGATCATTTTAAACGTCCTATGTCTTGATGGTGATGACTTTATGGGCCATTTTCGTTGATAGAAGACTATGAGCATTTTATGGCCGCAGGAAATCGCCACATTGGGGGACGTTCCGCGGAATAACAGCCTTATTCGGCCAAATGGCATGAGCAGTCACCGGCTCTAACTTATGACTCAGCACTGTCGGCCAATATCGTGTGGATTTAAGACGTGCGGCCGGCGCCGCACATTGGGTCCGTGCCCCATCAAACGGTTACCATGTCATTTGTCAAATTTCAATAATAATTAAGTAATGTTTCCACCACAAAACTGGTTGGCTGAGGCGGTGCTGGCACGAGAAGGCCGTGTTGAACTTCCGCGAAGTGACGAACTCATTATTAAACGCATGGATTATGCAGCGTAATTTTCGCCATCGACAACAGCCTTTGAGGTTGAAGCGGGACTGTTTCCGTGCAGCTGAATATACCATGAGAATTAGATTTTTCGCGACCGCGAAGCTTCCAATTCATGAACATAACACCGAGGAGGTGTTACTTTTTGAGAAAAGACAAACCCAGTTACGCGCTCTAATATTCCTGTTACATTCCTTGGCACGTCATAACAACCCGTTACTTCAAATGTGATTCTGACACGTCTTACCGAGATCATTACCGCCTTCAAAACGTTTGGTATAGCATACCTAATAACTCAAACATCGTTTCGATACAAGTTGTCTGGCGAAATGAGTTTTATGATCAGCTGCATACAACGGACGACAGTTTTGAGTATCTCATTCTCGACAGCTAACACCAAATACGCATACAGAAAGTTGCTGTGGCAAGACATAATTCTAATGGTGTTTTTAATTGTATTTTAGATGCATTCTTTTGGATGGCTTTTTCCTTGTAAACCTGGTGATATACACACCAATGCTGATTAAACTCCGTAAAGTGGCTTTCAGAAATCCAGTCACGTTTCAAGGACTGTATGGTTATCGACTGTGAAAGAACAACCGATATTTACCAATCAAGTCCGGTGAATAAGCCCAGCTTATCACGCATGCTGCACATCTGATTGAATTACACATTCCTTATCGGCTAAATGACTGGCCGACGCGAAAACAACTGAGCCGGCGGCAGCGAGCGATCGCCGGCCTGTCTGGGAGGGAGTATCCGCGTGTCTGAGTGGCGGTGGGGACGGAATTCCAGTGGCCTTAGTCAACGTGGCGCTCTTCCAGTGGGTCTCTCCAGTTCGGTCAGACACTCAGTCCAGCGACGGTCGCTAAACTCAGTGCCAGGAGCCCGACGCGGCTCAGTGACGACGGGGCCGGCGGGCGACGGCGACACGGATTTTTTGTCCCCTCTGCTCCCCTGACCGGCCGTGGGGAGGGGAGCGGGTCAGCCGGAGGGGCGGGCCGGGTATGTCCGCCGCCGACCGCCCCCGGTCGCCAGTAATACGCCGTGTTTCTCATTAGTGTCGGCGACAGGACGCCCCGTCGCTCGGCCGGCTGTTTGGGCCGCGCTGGGCCGCGCCGCGCGGCGCTGCGGGGACACGGCCGGCGGCGGCTGAGGCTGCGCCGTGCCCTGTTATTAGCCACCGCTTACAAAGGGTTCTGCCGGCCATTAATGCCCCAAGAATGCCGTCGCGTCGTTTTGTGTGCATTCCGCGCTGAGCGGAGAGCGTCAGGCGCTATTCGCGGCGCCCGCTGGCGGCCGGCTATAATCAAACTGTCCCGGCTGTTTACATTAATTCGGCGCCAATGTTCCGATTACAGTTATAATGAGTCGCAGTAGGACAGGTGGCGGCCGCCGCCGACCGCTCGCCGGCGTCACTGACGCCAAAATGGACGCCCGCGCGGCGCGCGCGTCTCCCCTAATCATCATGTTTAGGCCGGCGTTCATAAACAACGTTTACTTAAGCCTATGGAGTTACGGCGTGGCGCTTGATTGGATGGCTGCGTGCGTTTGGTCAGGTCAGCCCGGTCGCAGCTAAAGGGAAAGCAGCGCTCGGCTTGGAACAGCCATCGCCATGGGAAACAGTGGGAAGTGCTCCAGCCTCCAAGCTGCATCTCTAACAGAACAACGTTACCACCATTGGAGGAGGATGTGTGTGTGTGGGGGGGGGGGGGGGAGAGAGGGGGAGAGTCATAGGACGGAAGAGGGCTGGGAAGTTTGGTCGATCGTTTTGAATTTGTCATCCATTCTGCTAGCGTTCTTTGTCCATGAGCCATGTGCTCCGGATGGTAACTGTATTTAGTTACAACAATATTTGTATCCACTGTGCTGCAGGTAACACTCATTGAAGTGGACGCATGGGCAGATGAGACGCGAACATAATGTGATTCACGTTTCATGGCATATTTCTAAATTCAATGCGACGAACATGTGAGTAAATATGCTGTATAACGGCGATTCCTATTAAAGTAAGCCAAGTGTGCACTATCTGCATTCATTGTCACAATCGTAAACAGTGCGATAGCTTTTCATTGCCAGAATAAAGAATACCTGATCTCAAGAAAGAGTCATATCTTATACGAAGAAGTGGTTGGTAAAAGTCCTAACAGGTAAAGGACACACGGTACATGCTACCTACCTATCAGTTTACAACAATTGATAATTGAATACCCGTGTTTGACAATAAATGCAGTCGAAAAATTGAACATAAGTCAAGTTGTAATACAAGCAAATAAAAGATGGGCGACAATATCGATGAATGATGGATAATTTTACATATTTTTACCTGCTTGACCAATGTCATATTATGCCGGATTTCAAAGCTCTGATTGCAAAGGGTTGATTGGATCCAATGAAAAGCTAAGACAATGATACAATAATCTTAAACCACGTATGCTTCTCTCGACTCTCCGCACCTTTTGGGTTAAAATCACCTCCATTTCCGTCAGTAAAATATTTCGTTACACATGAATTCGTCTTAATTCGTTGTTTTTCCCGCAGATGATTTGCTTTCCCATTCCCACCAGTCAAACATCAACAACACGAATGACAAGCAAGTACAAAAGTGCATAATAAATTACGGAATATGAGAAGCAGGTCTAAAAAGTGACAAGGGTAGGTGGCATTTTTTTCTGTCATACGACAGCAGCACGCGAGGTGTGCCTTTGTGAGAAATTTGGAAATAAGCATTAAGCAATGTATAATTGCTCAATTAAAGTATCGCTTGACATGCCATCTATAAAGACCAAGTCTTGTCTCTGTTATAAGTACAGAAACAAACAAAATGAATGTAATTGTGCTCGCATACCTATAGATAATTTATCATCCACTGTATTATGCCATTTCAACTTTTGTATGTTGAATGAATACTACAGATTGTAACATGTTTTTTTGTCATTCCGTTCCGCTCGTTTAATTATGCATTAAATGCACCATTGTAAATGTCAATAGTCAATCACAGAATAAACTGATGGCTTCAAATTTAGCTGACATACATACAGATATGATATGTATTTACATGTATGCGCACGTATGCGTTATTATGCATATGTTTTACAATATCTCAATTCTGAGGACGTAGCACTTCCTACGCTACTTAGCGCTCTAAGGTCTGCGTTGTTATAAATATCCACAAAAGCAAGAAAGAAACGAAATTTCGGCCGCGCCTTGAAACGCCAAAGGTCTTAGGATGCTAAGCACCTGTGCACAGCGCAGATTTCCATAGGCGGCGGAACGGGGAGGGCACCGGGGCACCGTGCCCCCTTTGATTTTGGCATTTTGACATAAGCCCTATGGGCGTTGCATGGAAAGAATGGGACCAAAAGTCGGCAGTGCCCCCCCCCCCCTAATTGAAGGTGTTCCGCCGCTACTGCAGGTTTCCTAAAAGATACACAAATGTTGCAAACTTTAACACGTCTGTATTTCATTAACCACTTAAGTATTTTACAATCATTTGTCAACATATCTGCTCAAATGGTGCATTGTGTGGAAAAAGTGATGGGTACATTCCATATATGTGACAAGTCATAGAAGATTATGAATGGCTACTGGCCAAACAATGGGGGTGTCTCCTTGGTCCCTGACATTAGAGCTGATTAATGACACCAGCTCACTACCCTTGCGATACATAAACAAATGCACCCTCGCCCAAATGGCAACAACCGCAAATCAATGAACATATAAAACACATTTTACCTCAACAATTAACATTAATAACCATCGTTCTATAATGCCTTTGCCTCGAATAAGCGACAAACAGCTGACACAAATCGAGCAATGTAATTACCACGTTCTGAATAAACAATTAAATTTCTAAATAAAATAAATTTACTGCGCTTAAGCCACTTCCTCCTGCTTTCTCGCTTTTAGATCAATAGAGCAAGCTAGACCTCACCAGCCTACTTATAACGTGGAAGATGTCACATCATAGGCTCGGTGCTCAGCAAATAAAGATTCAAGATATACCTACACACTGGTGGCATTCCCAGATTCAACTGCAACCATACATATAAGTTCACCGGTAAACGGTGTGCTGTCTTACATAAGGTAGGAACGGTGTAGCATCGATGTATGTATTCCACATGGTGCAAACAGGTGGTATTGAGAACAAACCCAGTCCCTCTGTCGTCAAAGTTTCCAGGTCATGTCAGGTCAACAGAAGACAGATGACATAATTTCTGTCGCAGCTGTCCGATGTGCTTTTGGGCTTTAAGTGCAAATGCTCGGCGAAAAGACCGAAATGATACTGATGCCTACGCAAAAGAACTTTTGTAGTTATAAATGGACAAGTATTGTATCGAGAGTACATGACCCTCCAGGCTCCACGAATCAAACTATTAAAACAGTTACATTAAAGGCTTACCGGTTTCGTCTATTGACTTCTTCAGCGCCGTTGACTTCACGGCGCTGAAGAAGCGCCGTTGACTTCACGGCGCTGAAGAAGTCAATAGACGAAACCGGTAAGCCTTTAATGTAACTGTTTGATTCGTGAAGCCTGGAGGTTCATGTACTCTCGAAGCACAAGAACTTGCTGAAAATTGACAGTTTTTAAATTGATTCTCTTAATGACGCCCACATGTGTGACTAGCTATATCAAAGCAAATATAATAGACATTCGAATAGCACATGAACGTTTTCTTAGGCGCTCTTCGCGTATACCTATATGTCGCGCACACAAAAAGCACCACTCACGAACTGCTGCTAAATATTGTTACAGGTGCCGCATGCGTAAATGATTGCCATGGTAAGGCATTCCTTGGTGATTCCCATTGGTGCATTCCTATCGGCGAGCACGTCCGAGTTTGACTTTGGTTGGTTGAATGTGATAACAAAAAGCTACTAGCTTTAGGATCTCAGGTAATGTAGTGTGCCAAAAATATGTAGCAACCGCCCGCTTGAAACGTTTTAGGCTTCGGATTGAATCGGATGGATCAATCGGATTGAATCGGATGGATCAATCCTGCTTGATCCATCCGATTACCAGGCTTCTGTTGCAAAAACCTAAGCTTTAATACACAAAAGTGAGACGGGCAGCCACCGCACAGGATCTATTCCCCTCTCTCCATGATGGATAGTGGACTCGGACCAAATCAATTTGGCTTGTACGTCATAGCAGACAGGCAAAAACGGCGTCCGTCTCCGCGCGAGCTGCACTGTCCTCCCCATACGGAGTCGGCGGCGGCGTCCGCCTATGATGGACGACATCTGACATCGACATCTGACATCTGACATCTGACATCGGGCGACATCTGACATTGGCCGGAGAGCGATTCGGCGTCAGCAGGCCGCGGTGCTCACCCCCTCCGCAGTCGGGACGGATGCACGTGGTGGTGGCGGCGGGGAAGACGGCACATGGGACAGCGAGACTGGCAGACCGTCGATGGGAAGATCTGGCCTGACTTGAACCGGCCGGAAATGACCTGATGGGTACGGGACTCGATCTGACCCAGCCTGACCTGATTCAGTCTCACCCGACCTGACCTGACCTGAGACTGACCAGCTCTGAGCGTGCCGCAGTGCACAACTGACAATTCATGATCACGACGCAGAGTCGAAAAGACAGTCTGACCCATGAACAGCATCTGACAGAATCCAAAAGAGCATCTGACCGAGAACAGCATTAAACGGAAACCAAACCTACCCAGCTTGCAGCCTTGCCACCAGAGCCAACACGTCACTACACGACTCAGTTGACAACCGTATGACACATGACACTACGCAAGATGCAGTTCGCGCTACGAACCAGACCAGACCAGACTAGTCTGACACTTCACGATCCCAACCACGAGCAGCAGTCTGCACTCACCTGGGAACCGTGATGGGAAGAGGCGTCCCTGTCGCGAGTAGAGCCACGGCAGCAGCGGGTACTCGGTCTGTGGCGGCAGGCCGGCGCCCAGGTGCGGCGGCCCGAACGCCGGCGGCAGCGGCTGACCGGCTGCCGACACCGCCGGCCGCGGCAGCGCCAGCGGGTGCGCCAGACCGAACCCGGGCAGACCGGGCACCGGTGTCCGCAGCGCGGCCGGGTGCAGCGGCTCCGGCGCGTGCAGACGCATACTGTGCAGCTGCTGCATGCTCTGCAGGTGGTGGAAGGCGGCCAGCTTGGCCGACTCGAGGTCCACCGGCGGCGACTTGGGCCCGCCGCCGCCGCCGCGCTGCCACACCGGCGAGCGCGAGCGCAGCGGCGAGCGGGGCCGGCTCGACGGCGACCAGGCGGCTCCGGCCGGCGAGCCGGGCGAGCGCGGCGAGCGGGGCGAGCGAGGAGAGCGGGCCGGGGACACGCGTCCGGCGGCCGACACACGCGGCTTCTCCTCGGCCGGCGAGTCGTCGCCGACGATAGAGTCGATCGAGAAGCCGATCTTGGGCTTGGCGGCCGGCGCGGAGAAGTTCAGCGGTGCCATCATCTCGGACGACGGCGGCGGCGGCACAGAGCGAGAGCACGCGGCGACACTACCCTCCGCCGGCCGGTCGGGGCAAGACTAGCTAACAAACACTTAACAATTTCTTTAGCGGCTATTACACATCTAAAACTCGACACGGATTGGTTCATTATCTCCCGCACAATCTGAGCCGGCCTAATACCGGCCTCCGATTGGTCGAGAGCGCGCTGGGCGGAGCCTGCACAGTTCCTCGTCCCGTCGCCAGGTGGCAGTGCCGCAGTTGGGCCGGCGCCGGCGCCAGGCGACACCGGAGGCGGATTCGACAGGGCTGGTTACGCCGTGCCAGATTGAAATTAATGCGATTTAGTGTGCCAATTGAGCGGGCAGGCAGCGCGGGCCGCGTGGGCCGGCCGGGGGACGGCGACTGATAGGGCAGAAACAGCAGCTGCGAACACAGAGGGGCGACAGGACCCCGGCTCGGCGCCCGGGGCGGCTTCCCCCGCCCCGCCGCCGGCTGCGTGCAGGCCACGCCTCGGCGCACCTGCGGGGGCGTGGCCTCGCCGCTGCCATTAGCCGGCAATGACCATCTATCACTGCCGTAATGACATAAGGATAAAACGGCGCACGGTGCAGGCCGTATGGTAATGTTGTGATTAGTGGCACGTCCGTGTCGGCACACGGCGTCGGCAGCGGCGGTCTTTGAGGCGGCGGCGGCGGCTGACGTCGAGCGTCGAGCGTTGCTGACGTCGAGTGTCGCAGACGGCGCGCTCCACCCGTCCCCCTGCCTGTCGCTGTGGGTCCACGGCCGTTCCAACGGGAGCCGCCGAGCGACTGGTGTAGTCCTGTAGATAGCCAGGGTTTGGGTGTAGGTCCCCATCACGCTACTGCAGTGAAGTCCGCGCTTAGTACACAGCGTTTTGGTGTACTTCCTGCGCTACTGCTGTAATCCGTACTCCGTAGTCGTACCTACCCAGTGTTTCGCTGCATTGACTGCGTTACTTACACAGTTCTAAACGAATGTTTCGGTGTAGCCACTGCACTACTCATGCAACTAACTAGTTTATACCCAGTGCTTTGGTGTTTTCACTGAGCTAAATGTGCAGCCCACTCCCAGTGTTTTGTTGTAGCAACAGCACTACTAGTGTTATCTGCAGGTACTCAGTGTTTCGGTGCATTAACTGCGCTTCTAACGTACCCAGTGTTTCGGGGTATTCACTGAGCTACTGATTTAGTCCGTGCTTACAACCCAGTGTTTCGGTGTACTTTGTTAGTTACTCATGTAGTCAGTATCTAATGTGTTGCTATATTTTCTTAGCAACTGGTGTAGTACGCACCCAGTGTTTCGGTGTCTTTACTGAGCTACTGAGTGACGTTAAATCTGTACTGCGCTTATCGCATTAAGTTGAACGGACTACTGCCGTTTCTCTTTCTGTGCCAGAGTGTTGACTTATTTTCTATTGTTCTTGTGGTGTTCCTGGCTTCTGTTTGTTTCTGTAAAACCACGCTAATGACGTGGGTCCCTAAACATTCGGCTTGTGTCAGTGTGGAACCCTTGCCCAACCTTGGTATACATTGTATAAACTATTTTGTGTGATTCTTCGGAATGCTTTAGCAGAGGTGTTAGTATCACTGACAGGGACGGAGCTTCCTATACAGTTGGTGGGGCGGCTGCCCCACTTACTTGCTATTTTGCCCCACCAATAAGCGTTTTGCCCCACTAACTTTAACTGATCTCTAAGACTTTGTTGCTTTGCAAATTAGTCTTTTTTTGCATTGAAGAGCCTTGGAATGTCTGTTTAATGCAAAATACTATGTCTGTAGGTAATGATAGGAATAGATTCAGTGTGGCATTTTATTCAACTTCATAATCGGACGTTGAGGGTTTGATGACTTTTTGCCCCACCAACTTCCCTGGAAAAGCTCCACCCATGATCACTGATGTTGGTTGTCGGACTTTCGTCCACATCTTGAGAAACTATACACACCTCAACTCAAGACGGGAACGAAATCCGACAGCCAGCATCAGTGATCCTATTTTGTGTCTAAAGGACTGAGGAGGCTCTATCAAAACGCCAGATTTTGGTGGCATTGCTCCGACACAAGCTATTCTTCGAATTTGTTGCTGTTCGAATGTACGATTTGCCCTGCCAAATGATAAGCAAAATAACCATGTTCATTTTACGTTAGAACGATTATTAAAACGTCATGAATCGTTTTATGCTTCAATGAATAAACAGCTAATTTTTCATGAAGCAATTACACAAATGTCAAACTATTTCAGTCAGTAACACCAGTTTACCATGTTTTCAGTATAGCACCAACCAGTCTGGGGACGTTTGTCTAGAAACTCTTGGCTACGATTAGCCCATCCACTGTTTAGTGTTTATGCGTGTTTGAATCGCTAGAAACAAATCTCAACTAAAATCATTTATATTCGTATGATTAAAAAGAACATACAACATCAACCACAGAATAACGACGAAACCAACTGACTAGGCAGGACCGTAAAAATCAGGAGATCTAAAGAAAAGTCAGACCTGCAACGCAAAATCCTTCACAAAATGCCACAAATAGAATATGCTTCTCGTTCAAAACCTCAAACATATCTAACTATAGCTCATATAGCTCACAGACCTTTCCTTTTTACAATGTAATTAGATAACAATATTTGTTAATCCGTCCTCAAGTTTCACTTGAAGATGGAGTCACATACGTGTGGTCCAGAGATCAGCTGCATCCTCAGCTGCATTATTAAGTAGTTCCGATCAATCAACAAATACTAGAAGCTGTCAGCCGCATAAGATCCCCATGTCACCGATTAGACCGACCGCAAACTGTCAGCCCTTAGCCCAGACTTACACATTTTTAAGTAAAACAGACAGGCGCTACTGCATGTAACTTCAACAATCATTCGATAATTGGTGATGTCGTTTGAATTTTGAGTCTAGCGATCCAACCACTTATAGCCGTTGGACGGACTAGGGCATACCCGTGGAAAAAATGTTCACAGCGTTCAACACCGATTCAGGTAGCTAGGTAGGTATACTACATATGTAGCAATAATATATGCATGCAGAAATGCGCCTATATTGCTTTATTCACTCTCGCCTCTTGTTTTGTCCATCGAAGGGCTTATGTCAGTGACTCACATTTGCCTTGTAAAAAAAGAAATTTTAGCCTTGCAAGGTCTGCATTGGAGTTTGCGAGGAATTCATATGGCCAAAGTGACTAAGATACAAGCAGTTACCAATTCATCATGAGCATCAAGTGCACAAAGATACCTACACCTTTTTACGCCCAATTTAGCCGGCAGTGCACATACTCGTATTACAGTAATAGTGCAGGCGATGTCGACAGTTCAGCATACATATAGTCTGTCTATGGCGAACTGTCGGAATCGATTGCATTATTACTGAATTGTGTGCATTATGTCTATATTTGGCCGTAAAAAGGTGCAGTTATTAGATACAACAGCTTTATTTGTTCACAACGGCTCGTTGCGTGACGTAGGCATGTACATATCAGACGAAAATAATGGCATGTTTGTCTTAGCGATTAATGCAATTTACTCCGGTAATCTCTCCATTTCTCGAAAAATATGGAGAAGCTTACAGTAATTGTTTTTTAACCATTCAATGCCCATCAGTTACCTACCTGCTTTAGGTAGGAAGGCCATCAAGCATCAGCTGTATGATGACATGCAAAGCTTGCCATGACAGCAGTTATTTATTCGAATTTAAATGGCATTGACAGTGTCCCAAAAATAGCATTTGTGAGCTCATCGATATAACATATGGTATGCAGTAACATATAACATGCATATAGTAACATATAATATTAAATATAACATTACAGAATTTGGGAGAGGCAAAATCTGCAGCAGCTATTTTTCTTTTCAGTCTTTGCCTGTAAGTAAATGCTATTAGTACCACACAGGCGCGGATACAAGGGGGGGGGCCATGGGGGCCATGGCCCCCCCCCCCTTGGCCGATTTTTTTCAAAAATAAAATAAAAAGTTAAAAATTTAAAAAGCTGAAAAAGGGGCCTCCTGAAAATAAAGTGGCCGAAATCCGATGAGTTTTTTTAACCTACCCACTTAGTTATTTCTTAGAAGACTAGCTGAGAAGACTTCTTTGTTAGAAGATTGGTAAAGCTTTTCATAACTTGGAGGTCTCTTATACTCACAGAGATGACCACTTTTACAGGGCCTCCTAACCTGCACAGAGGGCCTCCAAGCCTGCACAGATGTTGAGATGTTGCCTGAACAGCTAGATAAGCTCAATAGACGCAGTTTTTTTGGGGGGGGCAACAAGTGGGAAGATGGGGCCTCCAACAGGTGGGATTATGGGGGGGGGGGGGCCTCCTGGTTTCTAATGGCCCCTCCCTTGGAGATTTTCTGGATCCGCCCCTGGTACCACAGACCGTTGTATGGCAAGGTCAGAGGTATATGCTTCTGCATTTTCTATTGAGGAATCTCGGTAGTCCAGTTGCTAATCCAGACTCCAGTTGATTTCTAAAATCGTTTTTATTCGAATCCAATAACATAACATCCAGCCGTCCAGACTTTTAAAAAGCGTCTTCTAAGAGATTACTTTTTTTGAAAGCAGAGAGGGTCTTTCAACTCAAAGACACAGCACAACCTGTACAAAAGTTTTCACAACTCTGTCAGCTCCGCCCTCGGCGAGCTCCGCTTCCCCAGTAGACGGCCCCAGTTTCCCACTAACGGGCCGCCGAGTCCCTCCCTTTCGTGTGACCCCGTCCGCCCCGGGCCGCCCTGCTCTGACACACCGTGACCACGTTAGCGGTCGGTCGACGGCGGCAGTCTCTGCGCCCTGCGCCGAACGTGACGCGCTGCGTCGTTTTTGTGCCGCTCGCGACGCCCCACCGGAGGCGTGCAAATTTGATTACACGCCGCGGCCGAGCGCTGGGGACGCGTGCGGGCCCAGGGCGCGGCCGGGGGCGTGCCGGGACAAATCGACGCCCGCCGCCCGTCCCAGAGGCCAATTACCAATTAAACGATTGGGTGATTGCCGTCACGAAGAATGGCCACGAGAGCGCGCTGCCATTGTGCGTCAATACCGAGGAAGTGCGAGCGGCAGCATCTGACCGCTGAGACTTCCCGTCAGCTCCAATTAGCGGCGTCTCGGAGAGCGGCGGCGGCGGCGGCGCGTCACGGCCGACATTTCACCGTAAATGGGACGCATTCCGTGAGCCGTGTGATTGCTCCTGCTCTCCCTCCCTCTGGTTAGTGCCGGCGGGTGGCTCGGTTCCTACTCGGATTTCAGAGGGGCGGTGCCGTGGTCCACTGATTGAGCTAACTGTAGTGACGGTTGAGACGGGTGGTCACTGGTCACTCCACCCGGCCCAGCGGACGGAGAGTGATCATTGGACCAGTGATCATTGGTCAAGTGGAACACGCACCGTATTGTATGTCAGCTGGCCCTAGCTCCTACATCAGGCAAGAAAGAACTGTATTAACACCGGCAGCCCTGATTTTACAGCGACCTGTCACAGTAGATCTGACACAGTGGCCTGTCATGACAGACCTGACGTTTGACAACACAGCGACCTGACAGTGAAGGACTTGTGCATACAGCACACCTTGTGTCTGTCACGGCAGACCTGACACAGTGACCAGTCACGGCAGACCTGACCCCGAAGTGACCTGTCACAGCAGACGTGACGCTCCAAACAGACGTTAATGGGGTTGCTCTACCGAACACAAAGACGCAGTTAGAACAAAGCTGAACAAAGCCGAAAACTAGCAAGAACAGCAGTGAGTGCACGGCTGGCAGCCTGCCGCTGGGTTTTTACAGGCCAGAAAGTCGTCCCACACTGCTTCAGTGTGTGAACCCATTTTAATTGTCATTAAGACTGTGTTAACGGTTAATGTGACTGACGTATAATCAGCGAGGGCTGCCCTTTGTCTGTTGCCCTGTGACACGACAATGACCGCAACATGAAACTTTTTCGGGGAGGCGCACCGGTCTGGGTACGGATGTGGTTTTGTGTTTTACTTTTTACGGAAATATAGTCCGCACTAGATGATAGAATGCCCGCTAAGCAGAGATTATTGCGTAGCGCTGCGTTCTACGAGTACGCAAGCATTATCTGAACACTACGCCTGAGTCTTTTTACTGTTACGGATATACTCGCTTGAAAATTTATATAGACGGAAGATAATCATGCTGTGCTATGCAAGAATTATTTCACACTCCTTGAGAACCAAAGGCGACCCTCTTCCCTGGTCTCGCAGGCAGGGGAATAATGGATGCTACAGCCATTGATGCTGCGCTAGCAGAAGTTCACGAACCAAACAGCGTGCATCTCCCAGTCTCCAGCCTTCTATCACCTTAAGTGGTTTCAAGAAGAAGAAAGCCGGAAAATTTTTCGTTGGTGCTTTTTAAGGTGTTATTGGTCAGACACTGGCGACTCAAAATATGTAGGGACTTTTCTTTTTGTAGAAGATGTTTTACTAGAAAAGAAGTATAGAAGGCTGTAGCGTGCATACATGTAAGTTGATGTTCCGGGTCCACGTGTATAGTTAATGCAAGGTTGCCTGCAAATTGCAATTTCATATTAAGACCTGCACGTGAATATTACCGATAGGAGTGAAAGCATATGCACGCTTGGTTATTTAGCGATCGTATACTAAGATAAGTACCATAAAACATAGCAATAAGGCTATGAGATAAATTTTGTAATCACTTAAGCCATGTCCGTTATAAATGATAGTGCACCACCTGCCATAGCTGTCCAATTTTCGGCGAGATTTCCTGTGTGATCACAGTGAGTCAGGCCAAGTTAGTGGCTGTGGATCAGCGGTCATTACAGTGCTTCGCGGCTGTATGCGCCCTTAAATTCAATGCCTGGGCCGGCGGCGGCGGCGGCGGCGGCGGCGGCGGCGGCGGCGGCGGCGGCGGCGGCGGCGGCGGTGCTCAGAGCGGGACCGGGCGGCGGTAAGACGGTGTCCGCCCCACCTCCGCCCACCGCCCGGCTGCCGCTACATCCGCCGCCGACCGCAGTATACCGCCCCGGACACCGCTCAGCGGCCGGACAATGGACGCCCAGACGGGCCGACACCGCCGCCCGCCCCGCGCCGGCCAAAGGCAAACACAAAATTAACACTCGCCGCGGTGCTTCATCACAGCGCAAATATCATGTAATAAGTACTGAAGGATGCCGTCGTCCAAACAGTAATTTGTCGGCGCGCTTTTCAGCAGGGATGCGGAGCCGTGGAAATTTCAGACGGCTCCGGCTCCGGCTCCGGCTCCGGAGAAAAAAATCGGCTCCGGCTCCGGCTCCGGCTCCGGGTGAAATGTTGTGGCGGCTCCGGCTCCGGCTCCGGCTCCGAGTAAAATGGTCCGGCTCCGGCGGCTCCGGCTCCGACTCAGTACATCCCCGATGCAATCAATTAAATACGGGTGGAAGAAAAAATGGATTGGTTATACGCGTTACTCTTTGCCATGACCGGCTCACCGCGTCCCCGCGCAAACGCACCTCGGAGAGAACTGGCAGAACAAAGGACTAGGAAGCGATGGCATTGGAAACGCAGTCGCCGCGAATTGGAGTTCACTGAACCATCGTAAGCAGACACCAGTCTCGGCTGCATTGGGGGTGGGAGTGGGGGAGGGGGGATGGGGGGAGGGGAAGAGACGGTGCTGGGAGTCGCAGTCCACTGCACTGGCTTGAAAACAATGGCCGTCACCTGATGACCGGTCCTCATGCTCTGGGGATGCAGTAGACGTGGGGGGGGGGGGAGGAGCAGACAAGAAGTTGATTGCGTACTGTGGGATACTGGGGATATTCGGCTTTTTTCATTCATTTGATGGCCCATGACGTAAGTAAAGTACCATATGTTTTACTGCCTTGTACTGTCAAACCGAACTAGGTCAATTATTTTTTTCCTCTTCAAAAAAATAAAAAGGAGCCGGAGTCGCCCCCTTTTTTGGCGGCTCCGGCTCCGGCTCCGGCTCCGGGCTATATTGCTTCACGGCTCCGGCTCCGGCTCCGGCTCCGGGCAAAATATGCCGGCTCCGGCGGCTCCGGCTCCGACTCCGGCTCCGGCTCCGCATCCCTGCTTTTCAGGCGTCATAAATTAGTGGGCGGGCCCGATTGTCAGGGAGAATGTGTAACAGAGCCAGGCGAGAGAGACGGCCTGCTTATTAGGCGAGAATCTCGTGTGCAGTACAACAATGAGCGACACCATCAATTAATGCGGCGCAAGATGTATTAATCGGCCCCGTGTGGTGGCGTCTGCCGGGCCGGCTGGCGCCGAACGGCTCCCAACCATGTCCGGTCAGGTCGTGACCTCAGCGGGTCACGTGATCCCGTCCGGTCCCGGAATTTGACGGCTTCTGACAGGCAGTCTCCTATAGTCACTGACCGTTCCCCGTTCATAGTCTCAGGGAGCTTCCCCCAGACAGTCGTCCAATGGCATGTGGTTTTCAATGTTCTCTCAGTTCTAAAATCTGGAAGGCTTCATTCCGATGCTTGTTTCACACTTCCTTTTCCAAACAATGTCAAGACCAAAAATTTTAGTTTGGTGTGGTCGTTCGATCTGGTTTTGGAAGATATCATGCGGTGCACTATGATCTCTGTGATCGGTGGCTTCTGCCTGGTCGACCATAGCTTGTGAAGTAAAGACTGCCGCACCGAAGAACCGTGACTTAAAGTCTCAAATATCTTGAGTCCTGAAAACCACGAACACCCAAGCTCAACCAAGAAGGCTATTTTTTTTTAAACGTCAGCGTGCTTCTGCTCCGTTATCCACGGAAAAATGTTTCGGCTCATCAGGGTGAACTGCTGTTCTGATCGGTTGCAGCCCGTTCTGCCACTGCACGGGTCAGTCTCCGCTCTGCCGCATGCTGTCCAGTCTGTTTTCTCACTGCTGTCCTGCCACCCCGGGTGGGGTGAGGAGGCCCTAGCACGGTCGGTCGCCGCTCATTCCTCCTCCGGCGGACGCTCCATCAGCAGCAGCGTCTGCCGACGCCCTGACTTCCTAAGGTCATGTACGGTAATTGGGCGTGGTCCATGCGACGACTGCGCGTGCGCGGGGCCGCGCGGCGGCTGGGCGTGCGCACTGCGCAGGGCGCGGTGTGCGTGCGCCTGTCTGTTAGACTGTACCGCTGTGTCATCGTCTGCGCGGGTCAGCCGGCCCGCGCGGCATTCTGAAATAGAGTGGCAAACTGAACAGCTGTGTTCCACTACAACTGGCGACGAGGAAAACGGACAGCCAAAGGACGGGTGCTGGACAAGGCGTGGTCCCGGTCGCCGCGGACGGCTCTGGTATTAAACCCGTTGGGCACCGAGACTTCTGCTGCAGCAAAATGGGTGAGATCGAACCATTTAATCCCGATACGGATTCATGGTGTGAGTGGGAGGAACGTTTTGTCTTCCTCTTGGAAAGTAAGGAAATCACTGATGGTACCGTCAAGAGAGCTCGTTTATTGACTGCTTGTGGGAAGAAGGCGTATACATTGTTTCGCAGCTTAGTTTCACCGGCTGCACTGCATGATAAATCGTTTGAAGAGCTGTTAGAAGTGATGAGAGCTCACAAAGACCCCAAGCCATCGAAAATATTGAGCAGATTTCGATTTAGCCAGTGCCATCGTGATCCGTCTCAACCTGTTGCAGACTTTATCGCCGAGCTCCGCAAGGCAGCAGAGCACTGCGAGTTTGGAGGCACACTGGAGGATCGGCTGATGGAGCAGCTGGTGTGCGGCATCGCTGACGAGCGCATCCAGAGGCACCTCTTGGCTGAGCCCCAGCTGGACTTCTCCAGAGCTCAGCAAGTCAGCCTGTCGCTCGAGATGTCGAGTAAGGACGCTCAGGTCATCGCAGGTCAGTGCGGGGGCACGGGCCACGCCACTGTCCATGCTGCTGCAGCGCAGGCGAACACAGAGCCTTGCTGGCGTTGCAATCGTGCGAATCACAGTCCAGATATATGCAGATTCCGTAACTTCAAGTGCCGAAAGGCGCCGCCCACGGAAGTCGGCCACTTCTGGGAGGCGCCGTCAGTCGGCCAACAATGTCACCGGCTCCGGCGATGAAGAGGACTGGGAGAGCTGGGTGGAAGCCGAAGAAGCAGTCGGCCAGATCCGTCGATCCACTGACACCGGCACTGCTGACGTCAGACAGGTGGGTGGCTCACTTCCGTTCACGTGTGATGTTAAACTGCAACAGACTGATGTGACAATGGAGATCGACACAGGCTCTAGGTACACTCTCATTGGAGAGAATACCTTCAGCATGTTGAACTGCAAGCCTAGGCTGAAAGAGTGTAGGGTTCAGCTACGAGCATATACACATCAGCCCATTCCTGTGCTCGGGGAATTTTGTACGTCTGTCGAGCACAATGGTATGACATACCCTGGTATGAAGGTGATCGTGGTGAAAGGCAGCAGATCCAGTCTCTTGGGCAGAGACTGGTTGGAGGCCATCCGAATCAACTGGTGCGAGGTCAAGGCGGTCTTCAACTCGGCCATCGATCAGCTGAAGGGAAAGTACCGTCAAGTGTTCGAGCCGGGTCTCGGTGAGCTAAAAGGGGTCGAGGTGAAGCTAGAGGTGGACCGTTCTGTGCCCCCCAGATTTTTCAGACCCAGATCCCTGCCGTACGTCTACAGGGAAAAGGTGGAAGAGCAGATCGACAAGGACGTCAAGGCGGGCATCCTGGTGCCGGTGCAGCACAGCCAGTGGGCTGCACCACTGGTTCCAGTGCTGAAAAAGTCTGGTGAGATCAGGGTATGTGCCAACTTCAAACTCACTGCCAACCGTGCCGTCAAACTGGATCAGTATCCACTGCCGCTCGTTGAGGATCTTTTTGCTCAGTTAGCGGGAGGAGTGATTTTCTCGAAGATTGATCTGGCACAAGCTTACAACCAGATTCCCATTCATAAAGATTCGAGGGATGTTTTGACGATAAGTACGGCTAAAGGGCCCATGTCCTATACTCGCTTACCATTTGGAATATCAGCTGGGCCAGGGATATTCCAACGAGAGATTGAAAAGGTGTTGAGCGGCATGCCATCTGTTGCCGTGTACCTCGATGACATTTTGGTGAGCAGTAGGTCCACTGAAGAGCACCTGAAGACGCTGGACGAGGTCCTCCGCCGCTTGCAAGAAGCTGGACTGAAGGTACGTGCATCCAAGTGTCAGTTCATGATGCAAAAAGTGGAGTATTTGGGGCATCTGATCGACAGGAATGGCATCAGACCGACGCCAGCCAAAGTGAGAGCTATCAGGGATGCTCCAGTTCCTAAAAGTGTCAAGGAGCTGCTAAGTTTTCTTGGAATGGTGACCTACTACGCAAAGTATCTGCCCTCCCGTGCTGACAAGTTGGCCCCGTTGTACGAGCTCCTCCGGAAAGATTCCAGATGGCGCTGGGGTACCGAGCAGGAGAAGAGCTTCCAGTGGGCGCGGAACGCCCTGACGTCGGACTCATTTCTGGCGCACTACAGGAGTGGCCAGCAGCTCGTCTTGGTCTGTGACGCCTCTCCCGTCGGCATCGGCGCGGTACTGGCGCATCGAGAGGCTGACGGATCAGAGAGGCCTTTGGGGTATGTATCGCGTACTCTGACAGAGTCTGAGCGCAGATATGCACAGATTGACAGAGAAGCTCTAGCCATTGTGTTCGGCGTGTGCAAATTTCACAACTATCTGCTCGGGAACCGTTTTAAGCTGGTAACAGATCACAAGCCGCTGTTACGACTGTTCGGAGAACATCAGGACTTACCGACCATGACCTCTGCTAGGATCAGACGGTGGGCGCTGAAGCTGTCGACATACAGTTACAGCGTTGAGCACAGACCGACTGATCGCATGGGAAATGCCGACGCTCTGTCCCGTCTTCCGTTACCTTTAGGCAAATCAGGTGAACCGGAAGAGCTGGTCTTGATGGTGGACAGTAGCGTAATCGACGCAAAAAAGATAGCCCGACTCACAGCTACGGATCGGACGTTGAGCAGAGTGCTGCAGAGTGTGCAGTATGGTGATTGGTGTGAAGGTGACGATGTGCCAAAATCATTTACCGACAGGAAACTGGAGCTGTCAGTCACCGCAGGCGTCCTCATGTGGGGACACCGTGTCATCATTCCAGAGAGGGCACAAGGCGAGGTAGGTACTGGCCGAGCTACATGCTGCCCACCCCGGGATGAGGCGCATGAAGGCGCTGGCACGAGGCTACGTCTGGTGGCCGGGCATCGATGCCGCCATCGAGGAAGTCGTGCGGAGCTGCCAGCCATGCCAGGAGAGCCGCCCAGCACCGGACCGCGCACCGCTGAGTATGTGGCCCTGGCCGGACCGCCCGTGGTCCAGGATTCACATTGATTACGCTGAGCCGGTAAGAGGACGATACGTATTGGTTGTGGTGGACGCTCACTCAAAATGGGTAGAGGCTGAACTGTGTCACAGTATTGGCTCGAGGACCACCATTGTTCAATTGAGAAAAATGTTTTCACGCTGGGGCCTTTCTGATGTACTCGTGTCAGACAATGCGACAGCATTTACTTCTGAGGAGTTCCAAGAGTTTTTGCGTGGGAACGGCGTAGAGCACAAAACGATAGAACCAGGACACAGTCAGGGGAACGGTTTGGCAGAGAGGATGGTGAGAGAAGTGAAGCTAGCGCTGCAGCGCTCTGGCGGGGGACAATGGGATCTGTGTCTCGCAAATTGGCTCCTTCATCAACACATTGTCCCTCAGTCAACAACTGGTGTTCCGCCCGCAGAGCTGATGCTTGGCAGGAGGCTGCGGAGTAAGCTGGACCTTCTACGGCCGAGCATCCGGGCGACGGTGGTCAAAGGTCAAGTGAGCCAAAAACAAAACCATGACGGTAAGCGTACGCTTCGCACTTTTGACATAGATGACCAGGTTTATGCAAGAAATTTCTCAGTGGGTCGTCCTTGGGTACCCGGCTTTATCTGTGCGATCGATGGACCGGTGTCGTATGTGGTACGATTAGAAGACGGGAGATGCTGGAGACGTCACATCGATCAACTTCGTGAAAGAGGACGAGAGCCAAAAGAGATCGATCTCCAGGTCGATGAACTGAGACGCCGACCCCTGTCCACAGGATATCGTCAGCTACCTGACCTGAGCCGGAGTGGAGAGGTGACATCTGGCGGCGGCGCTGAGGGAGCTCACTCTGGCTGGCTACCGGCTGCCGCCGACGCTGTTCAACGGCCGCCCGCCGCGGCGCTCGTTCGGCCGCCGGCACCTGGTGCTGCCGTTGGGTCGTCTGCCGAGCCGTCTGCTGGGTCGTCTGGCGAGCTGGCTGGTGTTGCTGCTGGGTCGTCTGCTGAGCCGACTCAGCGCGAGGTCTCGGGCGCTGCCGTTCCGTCATCGCCGCTATCTGGCCGAGTGCCGCTGTCGCAATCTCAGCGGACGGCGCCGGTGCCATTGTCGCGGCCCGATGACGCGTCTGTTTCTACGGGCAACCGCAGTGAGCTCGCGCGTCGCTATCCGGTTCGTGTGCGGAACAAACCAAACTTTTACGTGGGAAAGTAATGTACGGTAATTGGGCGTGGTCCATGCGACGACTGCGCGTGCGCGGGGCCGCGCGGCGGCTGCGCGTGCGCACTGCGCAGGGCGCGGTGTGCGTGCGCCTGTCTGTTAGACTGTACCGCTGTGTCATCGTCTGCGCGGGTCAGCCGGCCCGCGCGGCATTCTGAAATAGAGTGGCAAACTGAACAGCTGTGTTTCTCTACAGGTCACATCATACGCAGCGCACTACTACCATCCCGACGCACTGCGGCCGCCTGGCGACCATCCTGACTCACTGCAACTGTCTCGACTCTCAGCGCACTGTGAGTATCGCAGCTCACTCAATCACCAACCGATCGCGATGCGACCGGCGTCGTGCAGTGACATCTCAATCGGGCCGCACCGCTGCCTCCGGGCCCGGCTGCACGCTGACGGTGGGTGGCCGACCCGACTCACCGACCCCTCGACGGCGGCAACCCCTTGACGGTCTGTAGCCGCAGCGTTCAGCCTCTCAGATGAGCCGCGGACCTCCACCGGCGCCTGCCACTGCACGGATATCAATGGCGGAGGCTGTGGACTGTGATGGAAACTGTGATACGAGGGACTGCGGATATGCGATATTCGCCGGGAACTGCTGGGACTTCGTGGTACCAAGGCTGGTCGACTGCTCTTTTTAGTTTGAGGGTACTTGTAGACCAGTCATGGCCTGTCTCAATAGGAATGATTGGCCAACGGATCTATCCTTAGGATCAATGCATGTAAAGATGGGTACTTGCCGACCGATCATGGCTCATTAACCCTCGCCCGCACATGGGGGGGGGGGGTGGTTGCCACCCCCCAGGTAGTCTTTCTGCTCTGCACTCAACATTTTTAGAGCTAGAAGGCTAATGTTTCGTATAGCTGCTCCTCTAACCTTTCTTGATGTCCACTGAAAATTTCAAGTTTCTGCGGTTTTTGGTTTCGGAGATATGACCTTGTTTTTAAGGTCATGTCATGACCCAAATGGCCAATTCTCAACATCTTGCGTTGGCTATGGGCCTTGTGAGCTTTTGACACCTTGCTTTCGGTCTATTTTGCCAGTCTTACCTCCCACCTATCATGGAACATGCTGTTCGACGATGTACAGATGTCAAGGTCACGGTCAAGGTCAACCTAGGTCATCTAAGATAATTGCGTTTTAGGCAAGCGGAATTTACTTTTTGTGAAGTTTTTCGACTGCATTTTTTGTAAAAGCTTCTCAGATCATGATTTCATGCAATATGGACACATAAACAATCGGTGCACACATCAGTATACACACAGACACACACAGACATACAAACACATATAATTGACCTTGACCTAACTTGACCTGAAATGACCTCAGCAGCAAAAACCTGGTCGGGTAGTGTGACAAAGAGGTTCTAGCTGGCTTGGCACCAGAAAACGGCATCGTCATCGGTATTTGATAAGCAGCGCACTTGATATCCAACGGTGACCCAAAACAGCAACATTTTTTAGTTTGACCTGACCTGGAAGGTCAATGACTGACCTGAGAAGGTAAAACTGGGTATCATTGGATTCGTCTCTTCCCAAAGAATCTTTTTGGTCTTTACCGCTAAGCTCTATCTCCAACAGGAACGAAATGGCGCGGGGGGGGGGGTGGCAACCCCCCCATGTGCGTTCTAGGATGGGAAAATGGCATGTGCGGGCGAGGGTTAATGTCTGTTAAATCGGAAGGACGAGTCACCGGCTTTCTCTAGTATCTGGAAAAGTGTTTTGCAATCTCCAAGAACGAGGGGTTTGAGTGTCTGCCGAACAGAAGATGTTCATTGTGAATACTCAGACCACGCGGTCGGGTCGCTATGGGTGCCCAGACCATGCCGAGTCCATCCGTTCGAAGAACACATCCTGTGCCGTTCGGAAAGCCGGACCACAATGTATTGGACACGACATTGCACAGCTGCGGGAGCACAGCTGTGCAGCGTGCAATGTCGCCTCTGCGGGGACGGACGGTGATGGTCCGGCCGCTCGTTCGGCCTCAATGGAGCCATCCGGGTGGCAGCTGAGCGCGCCGACCAACCGAAACGGCCTCTGAACGTCACCGCTATGGACCGGCCGAACGACTCGCCGGTGAATCGTCTAATCACCATCGGCGCGATCACTTCAAAGGCCCCGAGCGGCGCGCGACCGCAGCCGCCGCCCTCACGGCAACTTCATCAGACTCCGCCCTCCTTACGGCGCCGCTCCACTGACGTCATCACGGCCGCTCATTGGTCGGTGAAAGCCTGATTGGCTCGTATTACCCGATTATCATATCGAACAGAGCCTTACACGCACTGGAATATGATTAGAAAGTGATGAATCTCACGAAATGAGACGCACGGGATGAATCAGTCTGGGATTTGGGTAACGAGGAAACAATTATAGGGCGATCGTTTCCATTCCTGATACTCAAAGCCCGTTATGTTTCACAAGTTATCATATTAACCTTTCGTAATATGCGGAGTGAGAACCATTATGTGCTCCATTGTGGGAAAAGCAGAGATTGGTCTTTGAGGCTAGGAACAAAGGTAGCTAATGAATTCCTCTCGCAGCGTTGTTCATTCAGCGGAAACATAATTCACGGTTTGGCTGAGCTGCTCATTGGCTCGCGGACATCAATGGCGTTCATTGTTGGCCAAGGGCAAGTTAGCTTTATATTTCAGCCCACTTTTGGCGGCTTCTCATTGAACAGCGCTGGTAAATGTCTGTTGAAGTTTATACGATAGCGTGTTCCTCTTTCATGAATTCATTATCTTTGACCAATGTCACTGAATGACAAGGCTGGATCATGGCCCTTACTTCCACAAATATACTAAGTACGAGATGGCTGTCATTTTGCTCGTTGAATGATGCTTGGTTGATTGGTCTGTGAAGTGTGAGGAAGCAAGAGCGCGACTAACCTGTGCGGACTGCGGGGTGGAACGACACGACCGTTCAGCAAATTGACCCTCAAACTGCGACTGTCCTGATGAAACGGAACCTGCTGCAGTCCTGCAGCTGTCCCAATCACTGCACTTTCCCATCAGTCTCCAGCAGTAACACTAACCCCCTGATCCCTTACCTAGCTCCGACCGAGCGAGCAGAAACGTCCCCGGCACCTACCCTCAGGACCACAATCCACCCCAGGATCCCACAGTCCACACCCAGTCCCAGCCACAGCCCCACAGACCACAGTCCACCCCACCCAGGATCCCACAGTTCACACCCATCCACATTCACACAGACCACAGTCCACACCCACCCGGAGTCCTACAGTTCACACCCATCCACAGTCTCACAGACCACAGTCCACCCCACCCAGGATCCCACAGTTCACACTTACCCAGGATCCCACGGCCAGTCCCACAGGCCAAAGCCACCCTGCCATGAGGGCTCGTTCGCCGTGCCCGTATCATTGACGACAGGTACACATGTGACGACCAGTGTTCGTCCGTTTTTGCACGCCTCAGCTGCCTATTTGTTGGCCGTACTGGTGTCTGGGACCTGACTAGAGATTGCAATCCCGGAATGTTTTGCCAATCCCGGGATCCCGAAAGTTTTTATTTCGAGATCCCGGGATCCCGGGATCCCGGTCTAGTCACTAAAGGTCGTAAGAATAATTTCCTTCTGACATATTTTGCGTCTTTTAGCTTACCACAAACAAAGAGGCAACCAAAAGCCATCCTTAGACCATGTCATTTGCATTAAAAACGATTGAATTTGCGAAGGAAACGTTTCGATTTTATTAGCATTTATTCCCAATTGGCCTTTATAAAACTGTGCGTCGACCAATGCGTTTACTACCTCATCTCGTCATTAAGACGGCCTTTCCAGCACATCCACGCCTCACTCACTCTTCGTCTACGCTACTCGTATTTAGCGCGACAGTTTTAAGCCATTGCTGGTAGGTCTGTCTATTTTAAAACTCGCGACCAGTGTACGCCAAATTTGGCAGCTTCCTATTTCACAATGTTTTCAAGACGTCGCTTGGTCACTTCACCTCCTTCCGGTTCTACTTTCATCACTAATGTCTCTCAGACTTTGCTCCAAAGTCGCTTTGAGGGCAGAGTCACTGACTGGGAGAGCTCCACTCTGCCCTCTTGAACGTTTAAATCAGTGAGCTTTGCCGTCACTTGCGTGATATCTGTGACATCTTTCTGCGACACGAGCTCAAAGACTGAAAGACAAAAGACTGTCTTGATGACCTCTTTTGTTCCGGCCACGCACGGACAAGTCAGAATCACTGAACGATCCGTGATCCTGATAAAGATGTTGCAGCACTGATGCTGCAATTTTTTTTTGGCGTTCATGGCCCTTTTTCGTACACATTTGAGCGGCTTAACCGCTGTGGGTGATACCCGGGAGCTACCAACACGGTCGATTGTGGACGGCCGATACGGGGTACCAGCTTAATTGTTTCTCTGCTTGATGTCACGCATCACTATGATCAGTGTAAACAAGACTCGTGCAGCGGCTACATTCTTTTTATGGTGAAAAACTGATTTTTTTCGGGATCCCGGGATTGGCGGAATTTCGGGATCGGGATCGGGATTGAAATCCCGCCGGGATCCCGGGTTCCCGATCCCGGGATTGCAATCTCTAGACCTGACGGGCTGTGGTGCGGCCGGCTGGGGCTCTTCGCCAGCCCTCCGCGCCAGAGTCGCTCGTTTTTTCGGGGGTCCTCCTCTTGACCAGCGCCGCCCAATCACTGTAATCACCGTGGAAGAGGTTGTCATTAGCCGATTTTACCTTAACTTAATGGCCAGTCAAATATTTATCTTGTAATGGCAAGCATGAATTAGCGTGAAAGCTGTGAAGAAGCAGGTATTTGGCGGCTCTGAACAGCGGTGGTGGACGGCGGCTGGGCGGCGGACGGCGGCGGAGGACGGGAGGGGCGGCGGACGGTGGACGAGAGGCGGCGGGCGGGAGGCGATGAGCTGTAGGAGGTGGTCAGGTGGAAGGGATGCCTGGTAGAAGATGGGTGCCGAGTTGTGGGTAAGAGATGATGGAAGGGTGATGTCAAGTCTGGGGCGCGAGGCGGTGGTGGAAGGGCGAGCTCTACTGGAAGGACGAGTTACAGCAGTCAGTGGGCGGCGGACAGCGGCAGCGACAGCAGCCGGCCGGCTCTCACCTTATACGGGCCGCTCCAGCTGGCCCATATTAGGCTGAAAAAGCCTCATCAGCGGCCGGCGCGGGTCGGCCGTGGGTGTAAATAAACGACCGGGCTCGTTAGGATGCGCTGTGTTTCGCTCACCGGTGGCGGCGCGCCCATTAGCTATTCATGCGCCGTGTCGGCGGCGTGTGCTGGCGGTGACGGCCGCTGCGCCGGCGCCGCTCCGCCGGTGATCGAGCACCGGTGCCTTACTCCATCTTGTTCCGCAGTATATGCAGCACTCGTTAATTGCCTAGGTATCGTTTCTCGAGCCTACATAATGGCTCCTAACCGATCTCATTAGTCTTAAAGGGAATAGCGCCGCAAGAGGACCATCCATAAACAAAGGCCGGGGCGTGTCGCATTCCGGGCGCGAGGATTGATTGTATTCCTTCAATGCCGGCATTATAGGCTCGTCGCCTGGCATTTGTCATAACTGATCACCGCAAAGTGGAGGATACAAACCAACACGGCCCAGGCCAATTAGGAGCCCGTTCGCGGCGCCGAGCGGCGACTCTGGCTTTGCGCCTGCTGTTCTACGTACCACAGAGTCGGAGTCGCCGGAATTTGAACGCAACTGGGCCCTATGTAATCATAGACCATAAAATGATTGGAAGACTTTCATATAGAGAGCGATGCTTAATGACTATCTTGGCAGTACAGATGGCCGGCGCCGGCTTTTGTGCGCCGCCCGCCTGCCAGACCGGGTGGCCTCCTCTAAAGGAACTTAATGGTGACCGATTAGATTGATCTCCGAAAATCACCGACATTATACACATAGTTGCCATGAAACGGAGCCCGATACTCATCTGATCGGACCACCAGAGCGCTAACGGCTCTCCGGCGGCACTCACTCAGCCGATAATCACGGTCCGAGTCGGCTGATGATACGGGTCGGCACGGGCCGTACCGGTGCGCCGCCCCCGCCCCCGCCCCCGCCCAGACGCTGAGCTAGCGTCTGACCCCCCCCCCCCCCATCGCCAGCGACGCACGCCGCCATGCTGCTCTTCGTGCGCAAATGAGCGCGCATTTGTTTATGGCTGTCGGCCACGGTATGGATCACGTAGGTCGATGGCGGACGTTGTGTGGGAGTCACGTGATCACGCTGCACCAATTAGAGCAGCGGGCTGGACCGCCGGCTAACGATGCACTAATTTATAGGGCTGTTGGATGCCGACCCGCCGGGGAGGAGGCACGGGCCCACGGGAGTACAGAGCGGTCGTAAGGAGATGGCACGAGGACGGGGTAGTGGGTGGATGAGAGCATGCAAACACGAGGGGGATTAGTGGTAGGTATGGGACGAATTTATAGGATGACAACTCAGAGGCACAGAATAATTACCGAAGGAAGAAAAAGAACGGGGTATGGACCCACAAAAATACAGAAAAAAATGGTTGCAGATTCGTGAGGGGCACTTGTTCACGGGGGCAGGTGAGGCATGGTCGGAGAAAAGGCACGGTCCATAGGAGATGAAACGGTTGCAGTGAAATGCACAATATAGCGAGAGTACGGGCAATTATAACAAAAGCGAGCTCCGCGAGCTTTGTGTTGCTACGATTAATTGAAAGGAAAACAGGAAGGCAGTGTGAGATGACGTGCTAGGTAACTAGGTCCTATGCACTGCGAATGATAACGTTTGATGAAGAATGAAGATTGTTCGTGAATCAGTCTCTATTGAATACTGATAAGTCTGTTGCGCACGATTATAAGGTGACGCAACTTATAGACTGTCAGAGTGCTCCAATTTCTCACCGGGCACTGGCTATTGTAAATACAATAAAAATGTCCTTGTCGCCACGGTTTGGTGACAGCGGCACAGAACGCGCACCATCAGTGAAGAGCCTGCAGGTCGGCCATTTTCCCACGTCACCCGTCCCTGCCGCGGTGTGGATGCCGCGGCCCCGGCTGGCCCTTCCCGCCGCCGCCGCCGTCGTCAGTGACGAAGTGCCGGTTCGAGTCCAAGCCGCAGCGCCATCCGTCCCGGCTCCCACTCACTTCTTCTGTCCTGGGAACGGCGGACGCAGGCGCTGGTCCATCCTGCGAACGGCGGTCAGAGAGGTTCTTTTGTCCTGGGAAAGGTAGATGGATAGGTACGCCGATTTGTCGTAAGGACGGCAGACGCTAATAAGCTCGACCAGCTGGAGACACTGTCCTGCAATTAGAGATGTTGGTCTGTCTGACTGATCAGGACTCAGGAGCACTGCTGTGACCGGCGACAAGAGACACAGCTGGTCGTTACTGGTCCTTGTTTGCCCAGCAGGGAAAGACACGTGCCAAAGAAGAGACTGCGGTTCGCGAACACCACTGACAAGCTGCAACAAACGAGGGCACAGTATCGTCTATGGTCAGGTGGATACTCTGACGGACCATGAAAGTTGAAAATGGCAATTTTCAACAAAAGTTGTTGGTTTTCCTTTATCTACGGCAGTCATTCTCAAAACCACCTCTGACATGTATGCCACCATCATGCCTCGCTCTCTATTTATGCAGGAGGTAAATAGACACATACAGTGCGGCTCTCCCAGCCGGCAGGAGGTGGGAGAAGGTAGATTGTTGGTTTATGGAGCCGCATTCACCAGCGGGGAGTGGCTGAGAGGTGCCTACTCCAAACGGAGCTTAGCCCCCTCAGTCGACTGAGTACCTGCCCGCGGCACTGCAGGGCGCCTCACTTTATTACTCCTCGAGTGCATTACCAATGACAAATTATTTTTCTTGCCGGCAACCGTGCCAATTTACATAAATCCCACGTCATTTGCTTGTATTAGCATACGGTGCGGAGAAATGGCCCCTGAGAGGTGGTTCACTGCTCGTTCTCCCGGTCGGACGCCCAGACCCCGCCGCTCCCAGCCGTCCCGTATCACCGCGCTTCGCTACATCTTAATGGCACAAGATAGATGTTCCAACCTATTAATTTCAGTATTTTAATGAGTGAAACGACTGTGATTAGAATGTTATGGACTTGTTGTGTTGGTTTATCATAAAGCTTAGCGCCATAATTGAAATTATGCCCGGTGCGTTGGGGCGGATGACGGACGGTGCCGAGATCGGGCCCGCATCCATGGTAATCGGCTCGTTCATATTCCGATCACCGCACGCTGCGCCGCGCAGTCGGGCTCAGGGCGGCTCCGGCTCCGGGCTTAGCTCCACTGATAGCCACAATGTCATCTCTGATGATGAATTCGACATCGGCGCAGGAATGGTGTAGAATAATTGTAGAGAAAACCATCCACCAGATTTTACCATTGTCCTTTTTAACGTTTGTGGCCGATATAAGCTTTAGTATAGCATGAAGAGCAATTTTCTTTGGGCAAAGGTAGCGATTTCCCACGTCCCAGTGTATTTGAGTCTGTTTTTTTTTAAAGGCATTTTATCTTGCCCACTAATTTGCCAAGAATTTGGTTGGAAATGGTTTCCCAATTATCTTAAAATGGCTTTGCAACTTGCCGTGATTTGCGATATTTTGAAAGTGTTAAAATATTATAAGTATTGAATAATAATATCATCAAATATGCACATTTTTTCACTGACGTCCGCTCCGGTATATCTTTCAAACCATTCAACAAAACCTACGCTTTGTCAGCTATGAAGAACAGCCTATTTCTTGGCGTTCAAGCCCGAAAGACTTTGAAGGCCTTTCCCTACTTCTGGTATCAATATTTGAGCCTTGTGGTCGGTTACATGCGTTTTCCTCTTTAGAGAGCGCACACTGTTGTTCGCTCCACCAGATAATGCACTTAACGATCTCACTACATGGAAAGACCAGCTTCATAATTCTGAATAGCCCCTGTAACGACCGGTCCCAAATGGAGCATCCATGTCGTCCGTCGGCCCCCACCAAAGCGCCATTGTCTCCAAATATCCACACATCACCAGCTACCACACTGTGGAGCCCGGCGTCTGTCGTTTCCCGGGGCTCTGGCCGTGTCGTGTCCCCGTGACTTTATCTGTGCTCTCTTACGGGGCCATGTATCATTGCCAGCGGCCGGCCGGCGCTCCCCGCCGACTCCCCTATTCTGTACGACAGAGCCCCATACGGCGTGCTCAAACGACGGAACGGACCAATAACGAGACGCCAGATTGATGAACGCGTCCGCCGTTTTGTGATTCGCCAGGGCGGCGCACAATGGCATTTTTGCTCTGTTAGCGCGCTCATTGAGCGGCCAAAGTCTCCATTAGCTCTGGGCGCCGGCGGAGTCGATTCGCGCCGGCCGATCACAACGGCCTCGGCGCGCGCCATTCTTGTGCGCCACAATGCAAAATTAACAGCGCCATTGTCGTCGCTGGCGAGGGGCGGAGCGCCGCCAGCGTCCCTGGCGCGCCGGTTCTGCCGCGCCGGCACGCGCCCCACCTCAGCGGTCGGGATATGGGCGAACCGGAGGTAAGCTGAACCTTCCTCGGCGCAGGATGGAGAGCAAATAGCGTAAAGAGGAGGTAGTGGAGCACGGAAATAATTTGTTGTATTGGAAAATCTGCCTTAGAAAGGCGGCTTTAATAGTAAATAATGCAGAAGAATGGACGCTCTTCTCTCTGCAGAAAGCTTATTTCAATGATTTTGATAGCGTTGACAGCCTTCAACTGTAAGTGCCCGAGGCCAGTTGTTACAGAATATGAACAACCGAGTAAGCCTTGATGCGTTTTTCCTTCAAATGTGTTATCATTTAGTCACCCTGTTCTTATCAATGAAACTGGGTTGGGAGAAATTGGGAAAAGCTTGTGTCTCTTTCCATGAATTGTCTCGCACTGCACACCTCACCGACACTGACCGGACACGAAGTTATAATAGCGGACGCGAGATTTTGGACGCCACTTAATAGTCTTTGTCGCCGAGGCGTCCTAAAACTCATACCATCATAATCATCTCTACTGCACAAACGTATTCATATCAATTTAATCAAAGGTAGGTACCCTGCTAGCCTTATACATTATATTTATGTTTTAATTGCAGAGGCAGTTTACTGTCCAGCCATATATGGCTACCTGTAAGTCCTGAATCTGCATAGTAGTTGCGTTTCCCGGAGCTCTTAACCGTTTTTTATTCGAAGTTCGAGTTTCTCTTTACAAATGTGTTGCCTGTTGCCAGCTCCCAGTGCTATTCAGCGGTGCAGTTGCTATGAGAAACTGGAAACGAGGCGTCGTTATTGTTAAACATTTCGCTGGTGGTTTTCAATTCCATTCGTACCGACAGTTGTAAAAAGCGTTTTTATTTCTTGCGATAGTTCATTTTAAACCTCCTGAATAAACAGTACATTTACAATATGGTCAACCCACTCACTGCGGCACCAAGAGTTACGACTTTCAGGAACGAGAAAAAATCAGGCACTCGGATCTCTTTGAATGATAAAAATATACGGCCGGCCAAATTGAATCAGAGGAAATAAAAACTCTCTCCTAATGCTGATTAAATATTCATTATTATGGGCTGGACCATATTTTGGAGATTTGAACTGTTTCACTGAAAAGTTTGTACTGATTTCCAGTATCTGCGTTTTCTTCTGGTACCGCCTGGCTGAGATAAAAACTATAAATAATAAACAATGAGAGTGATGGGGTTCATAGGATTAAAAAGTAGGATTAAAAAAGACACTACAATGGATTCCATACATCTCTTGCGCCAAATGAGCACATTCTTAACGCTTATTTAAAATGCCATGTTCTTAACGCATAAAACTGGGTAATTTAGTGTTTGAAAGCTCAAAACCAGTGCTTTCCTCACTTGAACAATACAATAAAACAACAAAATAACGAAGCGTAACAAACGTGAAAATAGGTTGAATTCTGATAATTCGTCGTAAAGCTAGTGAAGCCATGAAAACACTTATTTTGGTGCAATGCTGCATATGGTAGCTTAATGGAATTGTATGCTGCTCACCCACTGCATTTTTATTCTCACGGGACTGATCATATGGCTACTTTCGTTATTTTCAAGTTACATGTATTGGAGATCCTAGGAATATGCTTCTTCGGGACATTTTGCTCATATCGAAATTCTTTCGTTCTAGGACTGCTCAGTGCTCATACCGTGACGTAGTTCGCCCAGCATACATCCTGTTCCACATCACGCTCCTGAAACCCCCTGATTCCTCCCCAGATCCTATTGTTCCTCCCGAGACCCTCACGCGTCTCCTCATCCCTCCTCTGGCTCCCCTGTTTCTTCCGAGGCCGTCGGCTGGCTGACATTTCGCTATGATTTATGATATATCTTATTGTGTTAACGCCGTGCCTGGCATTCTTGGACGCCACATTTTAGATGATCGCCGTCTTACGATGCGTGGGCCGCACAGATTTCAATCGGCCCAGAAATAGCTGAATAAAACGGCACATTTCTCGAGTCTGACGACACATAAAAAACTCGCGCACCAACAAAGCCATCGTCATCCCGCTCTCATTCCTGGGGCGCGTGGTTAACAATCCGACGCTTCGTAAAATACGGTAATTGAAATGCGTCTAATTGGCGACACATATCGGATTGTAAATGGAGCGTGTGCGCGCCGCTGGCGGCGTCTCGGTCGATCGGGCCGGGTATGCGGCGGCGGCTCGGTCCGTGGGTCGGACCGTCACCGGTGTCGGCCCGTCACCTCCGACACTGGGCTCCTCGGCAGGGACGCGCAGGGAGCCCAGGAATGTCAGCCGCGCCACCGACCCGGCGACCCTGGCCGCCCACCCGGAGCCGCGCAAATACAGATGTCCCAGCGGCCGCAGAAATTAATGAGATTTTCTGTTGGCATTCTTCGCCGGCCTTTCTTGTCCCATCTTAACTAATTGTTGTCGTTGTTGGGCCGATGGTGAGAGCGATAAGTCGGGTCCCCTGTAGCGGCTATCTGTGCCATCGGCCGGGACCCATGCGGCGTGTAAAAAATCCACACGGTCCCGGCGCGCCCGCCGGCCGGTCCGAGTCTTTGTCGCCGATCCTGACCGGACCGCCGATACCCGGCACACGCTCTTTGTCCCCGTGATTATGCATTGTTTACGCCATGGCCAGAGCTCAAAGGGAAACAGCGTGCCACTGGTGCGTGAAGAGCTCGAGACGTGATTTACACAAGCACGCGTGGTTTCGTTTTCAATGGGTTTCGCACAATGGCTCTCATGTTATTTCAAAAGAGTTGACGTTCTGGATACTAGCTCCGCCAATATGCAAATTATCACATGTTTCGGAAGTCGGAACACCCTTCTAAATATATATCCTCCGTAATCTGAATGGCTATGCTGTTGTCCGTAAATGTGTAGGGTAGCCTGGGGCAAGACGCCCCAGATAATTTATTTTGCTACATAACTTTTGTCCCACATCACCTGGAAGGCCAAATTTGTGCTCAATGCGTTCTTTGGACATTTTATTTTAAATTCCACCCCTCAAATTCATTCACTTATGATCGGACTCCCAGCTAGGAAGTGATTTGTGAAGCAACTGCAAATGGGGCATTTTGCCCCAACCCCAGGGCAAAACGCCCCACGGCCTGGGGCAAGACGCCCCATACTCTAGATTAAAGATTGAACATGCTAGTTGACTAAATCTTATATGAGAGGCCCGTTAGACCTTGGGAGGCACGGCACTGAAGTTAGCACCTTCCATCCTGTCAGGTGTTCAGCTATGACACTATTGTATGTACAGGTTTTTCACCTGCCTCATAAGGCCAAATAATAAATTATTGCAATGCAAATGTTAACAAAATGCTTCCTTTGTCATTAATTTGCTGAGAAAGGTACATAAAATTGCATAGAAACTTACTGCTCGCCAGCAACCGAACATTAGGAAGTGGGTAGTCGGAACAACACATGAGGTAAAACGCCCCATGGGGCTTTTTCCCCGCGACCTACTGGGGCGTTTTACCCCATCACGTAGTTTGGTCAGAGAACAACGCCTTGCACTCCAGCAAGGCATAATTTAAAACGGACCAACCCAGCATTATAAGCGTTAGACAATAGTTGTTCAAAATACATAAAAGTCGTTAACCTGATGTGAACCATAAAAGAACGCCATGATGCATAATCTGACTACAAAACATAAAAATCACTCCAAAAACAAATTTTTGGCTATATCTCCCTAAAGAGTTATCACAATATCTTTCCAGTCTGCTCATATAATGATCATATAGTGGCAGTGCACGTTTTAAAGAAGAGAGAATGTTTCCCCAGAACCTTGCCAGTTCCGAGAAACATCGGTGAGGCGTTTTACCTCGGCGGGGCGACTTGCCCCGGTCTACCCTACTTTGTTCCTGTCAATAGTGCATTGGGTGGGTTGTATGACAGTCGTGTTCTGGTTTTATGGAGCAAGAATGAGCCTTTGCATTGGTGACGGACGACCGCCGAGGGCTTCATGGTCAATTTGTTAGCAATATTTATTAGCAATTTGCTGCTGAAATCGCAGTTGGGAAAAACGCAAGAGTGACTCATCTCACTGTATGTACATACGTTGCTAAATGTTTTGTCTGTGACCGTTTACCTTTATTTGGGATATGAGCATCGAAGCCAAATATTTTGATTGCATTTTTCGCCTTTCATCACCAAATACTTAGCATTCAGTTGTATAGTAACCATATGCCGTATTTATCGGAATAGGCAGCTCTATCCACTTTACTTATAAGCAGCTTTTCACCATCCATTTTACATCTTGCAATGAATCTGGAACTGCAATGCAAGACTGACACTGACTTGTTGCAAGTCAGAATAGTTAGCTCCTTCCAAAATATCACAATAATCTATTTTCACCACTTTTGCATCCCAACACCATTCAATGACATGCACTTATTGCAATAATTTGGGGTTACACCGAACACATCTGTTAATCTGAATATTTCTTCGTAGTTCGACTGCTACATTTGATTTGCATCTGCATAGATAACATGATTCATGTTATCAGATGGCATCACTAATTCCATGGAAACCTGACCTCAATGCGTGATATGTATGAATTAATATTGTTAGACGGAATTAGAAAAAAGAAAAATGTGAGAACTACATATTGCCAACTATATTTGTCCTAAAACTTCTAAAAAATTCCTTACGAAAGAGTATTCGCTGTTTTGTACTGTGAAAAGAGCACGATAAGTAGGTAATTTAATTTGTGTTCCTGGAATCAAGAAAGGGACAAATTATTGAGCTCACCGTGCCCTGAGACAATTTGCACGTCAGTTGGCCCACTGACCTCTTGCGTCTTACCCACGGCCTACCCCGCCCTCGGCCACCCTCCCTCCTCACCCCTCCGCTATCCGGCAGCGCCCCCTACTCAGGTGGTGACTCCAGCCGGCGCCTCCCCTAAACAGCGCTGATCGCTGGTAATCTCACCCAATCACGCCAAGAATTCGGCCCTTTGTCGCGGCAATCACCGGTGCCGGTGGCGGGCGAGGGGTCGCCGCCTTTCAGGGCGGCGGACGACACTGGGGCGGCAGCGCCTTCCGCCTGAGCGCCTCCGAAGAGTGAGCCGCCGCCAGCTGCCGGTGGTCGGCGGACAGAAAGAGGTGAGTGTTTGGCCAGCCGCCGCCGATCCGAGGGGCGTGAGGGGACGGGGATGGGGGTGAGGGTGGGTGTCGGTGACAGGGCTGCTCCCGGCCGTTCCGCCGGTAGTGACTATTATACGGGTGCCGCCACGCGGTGTGGAAAGCGGCGACAGTGGCTCTTCTGAATGGCGTGTTAGGACTGACCGTGAAAACAATGGAGGGCAGATGCGACCACTCGCCGCGGACGCCACCGCTCGAGTGCGTTATTTTCGAGTCGACTTTTGAGCCGGTTTTCCGGGATTATGGCGCTGTGTCGGTGGCTGCTGCGCTCGGTAGAGTTGCTCGCCGGGTCGGGGTGGGCGTGCTGGCTCGTTTGTTCGTCAAACCGCGGGCGGAAACTGGAACAGGCAGCAGTGGTGTTCACACGCCACTGCATCCGCAGACTTACCGCAGAGGACCACACCGGTCGTCCGGACGACTGGAAAAGGGAGGGAAGATGACATCCAGATGCTAGTGCTGTTTCGTGTTGACAATACAAATACAGGTGTGTGCTGTGACTCAATTGTACTATAACGACGACCTTCAGAGTGAGTAGAAAGGCCGCTCTAATGGCTCCAAACACTTATCACGACATTCAGCAGCTTTGTTTTTTCGTCAAACAGGGCAAACGTCACGAACATGTGGTATGCACTGGTTGGTGAAAAGATAAGGGCATGTAGCCTGCATGAAAATGTTGTGGTAGACTTTGCTTTTGCTGCTGGGACCGATTCCGAAAGTACGTTTCGTAATAACCGACACTTCAGATTGAAACGTTTGCCATCTCGCAAGCCCCTCTTGTCCTGCTGAACCCCTGCCATCTTACACAGAAGCTCGTACTTGCTACCCTGTCACCTTACAAGCCCTGACATGGAAGGCCCTGCCGACTTGAGGCCCTGTCATCCCACAAGCTGTGTCTGGACCCTGTCCCAGCCAAAGATAGCGCTCACCTACACCCAGACATACACACAGCCAATCTTGTCGCGGTGGCATGTCGAAGCCGCGACGTTTTTGGGAAATATGTGCGCGGCGATGTTAATCTGGTTCGGTGGTGCTGGTCGACGGGGGTCCGCCGCTCGAGCTGGCCAGGTGTCCGTACGGCGGGCGCGCTGAATGGAGAGCGGCCGCGCGGCATTGTGGACTGACCGGCGGCCCTGTGACGGTCGGCCCGGCGCGCCGCTCCACGCTGAGTCGCTGTATTAGTTTATGGTGCGTCCTGACTCGGGGCTAATGAAGCCATTTACTGGCGACGGCCGCCGCCGGCGACGGGCCACCACTCTGGAACGACAGCCGCCGCCGCTGGCGACCCAGTTGGTGCCGCCGAGTATCGCACCGATCATTATCGCTGAACTCGCCGTTTGACTGCGGTGGCTGACGGGGGGAGGGGGGAGGCAGGGGGTGCCAGTGTAAGTAATGGGACAAAACTGTTTTGCTCCGAGCCAGCCTGTTATCAGGTGGCCCCGCTGGGATGCCATGAAAAAGTACAGATCACTTTTTCATTGTTTGTGAGATTGTGTGGCCTTTTCAAAGCCCAAAGGACGTGGTTTTATTTTTGTACCATGAATAACGCAGATGGTATTCACTCCATATTACAGACCAGTGAACTAGGTAACAGAGATGCCTTTTAACGACCTGTATTGTAGAGAGGCAGGACAGCTGTTCCAATTCATGTCTGTGAATGCACACGTGTAGACCGCAGAATATAGAGCCACCAAGGAAAGGAGGGTAGAAAATTGGATGGCGCAGAAAGAGTGCCCGGAGACCATTTGTGGGTTCTTGTGGTACTCACCAGACATG
Organism: Amphibalanus amphitrite; assembly: GCF_019059575.1. Taxonomy (NCBI): domain Eukaryota; kingdom Metazoa; phylum Arthropoda; class Thecostraca; order Balanomorpha; family Balanidae; genus Amphibalanus; species Amphibalanus amphitrite. Next base: position 100,588 of record NW_024882544.1, on the reverse strand, counting down.
TATTGTCGCTGCTCATTGCGCAAGTGATCCAAATGAGTTTAAAATCTGTAGTGAATTTTCACATCTTATATAAAACATTGCGAACTTCATGCAAGATCTGATAAAACAGTGGACTTTCAAATGGAAGAAATCAATAAACGGTGTACATACGAGGCTCGAGACAGTCATTATTTATAGAAGTTCCAAATACAATTTTAGAAACCTGCGACAATGATGTGAAAATCTCTCGACAGTGGTGTTCTCGCGGTGCCAGGCCCGTCTCGAGAGGTCTCATGACTGGGTGGTCTCAGGTCACGGTCTCACCAGCCGCCGCGCCGGTCAGTCGCCGGTCGCCGGGGCAGCTCCCGAAGAATGCCGGGGTCCATACCGGTCTCCGTATAGGCGCGATCGTAGCCACTCTCTCACGAAGGCCGGGAGCCTGGGTGGCGCCTATGTATGCGTATGTACACAAATCTCGCTCTGAGAATGCGCTGGCGCTGTGTGGTTGTGGGAAGGTGGACCTCCTGGGTGCCAGCGCTGACACGGTGTGAGGTCCGATCGCCTGCTCAAATCCATCAGAGCTCGGCTTTCATTGGGACAATTTTGGACGATGCCATAAAATATGAGCAAGATTCGTCCAGCTATTGACAAGTTAAATGACAAATGGACTTCCAGAGCTCGTTTAATGATGTCACAATAGGCCCCGTTATTCAATCACCTTCATTTTTGATTCGGTGCATGTGAAATTGATCTCCGATAGCTACGAATGCACTCAAATCCCATCTCTAGGTAGGAGGTATCGGGGGTCTGACGGTGAAAGGGTGCCGGACGGACTCATGCAATCAGTCGCCGGCCTGTCACGAACGAGGGGCCCTCCCGTAAAAAGGTGGTCCACTATCGGGGTCACTGAGCACTATACGGTTACCGGCGCCGGCTAGCGTGGGCAGCACCAGGCCAGGGCAACCTATACCGGAGCCTGCCGAGCAAATTGGGCCAAATAGAGTGATTGATGTCCGCTGACCACCAATAGTTACCTTTTGGGTATACGAATGCGAGTCTAAAGCGTTGAAAATTAGATCCTGCTGTTCAGTCAAAAAGCCGTGGCATGGCACACCTGCGCCTGGTGGGAGTAAAAAATTGTTCACACTCTCGCCAAGCCGTAATGAAATAGCACATGCTAATGGCGACGTCTCAAAATTAAAATGAGTTGCAAGACTATGCGTTTTAACACATTTTTTAGATTGATGATAGCCACTTTTCATAGCTCAGCGCTGGTCCTGAGACATCTAAAAATGTTCGTAGGGATATAGGCCTCCAAAATGCAAAGCATGACCCTAAAACGTCTGTATCATGCACGTCATAGCGAAGGATTTGAATTTCATGCTGCGGCGCCCCTCCCTTTATTCGGAGTCGACCAATCAGAACATGCGCCTTCAATCAGTTTCAACTGCTTGGAGAGATACAATCCGAACAGGTTCGGGCGTTTCTGGGAAGAGTTCAGCGTCCTGTCACTTAATCATGCAACACCACGATCGTCGGGGTAGTTCGCCAGAGTGTGATTATTGTTACACACCTGGAAACATTAATTTAAATACGCATTTGCAACATTCAACCGCGATCCTAAGCAGAAAATAGCGCAATCGAGTTTTCCCCGATCCACTAGCAAACAGTTCCGCTTAAATTTGCAGCTCTCATGACAGCAAAACATGCACATAATCTCACCTAAGTCCACTGGTTACTATTCGATCCCTTCCACAAATAGTGCTGTTGTTTATAGCTGTCGTTTTGCAAACATCATGAGCTACATGATGACATTAGCATGGCGAGTCGGCCGAGCCGGGCGATGAAGGGGTCGGCCGCTCCAAATGTGTTTATCCGTGTCATGCATAATTCGCGGCCGTGTAGTAATCCGGCCTGGTTCAGATGCAAATGGCCGCGGCGACGGGACGAGCCATCACATATGCAAGTGGGACGCCGCGCTGCCACCTCTGCCTCCCGCTCTCACCCGCACCACACTGGCTCCAGCTCCAGTTTCCAGAGTCAGCACTAATATTTGGACCAGAGACAGGATCCCAGACCAGCGCTGTCAGCACCAGCTTCATCACCAGCCATCATCAGCAGCAGAAGAACCAGCACCAGAATCCTGCTGCAGCCAGCACCAGCTTCGACACGTGGGTATCAGGACCAGAACAGGCAATCAGAGGTTCTGTCACCCCCATCACAGCTGGCACCAGCTTCAGACTCAGACTCCAACACCCAGTCAACGACAGCAGCAAGCTACGATGGCGGTTCGTCCCAGATCTGCCTGCCGAGAAACCTCCTTGTCTCTCACCACCCAGCAGTTCCTCAGACCCATCCAGCGCCCTGTCGCACGGCCTGGAAACTTCCTCTCGAAACAGGTTACTACAGCTCAATATGGCAGAAATGGGCCCGGTCACTGCCTAAGAATTCATGAATTAAGTAGCTGAGTCTTGCCATAGTCCAGGCGCGGATACAAGGGGGGGGGGCATGGGGGCCATGGCCCCCCCCCCCTTGGCCGATTTTTTTCCAAAATAAAATAAAAATTTAAAAAGCTGAAAAGGGGGCCTCCTGAAAATAAAGTGGCTATTCATGTTGAGATGTTGCCTGAACAGCTAGATAAGCTCAATAGACGCAGTTTTTTTTTGGGGGGGGGGGGGGGCCCAACAAGTGGGAAGATGGGGCCTCCAACAGGTGGGATTATGGGGGCCTCCTGGTTTCTAATGGCCCCTCCCTTGGAGATTTTCTGGATCTGCCCCTGCCATAGTCTGTGGGCTCTTGGAACCCGGTGAAGCAGCTTGACCAAGAGATGCTAAAAAGAATGACTAGGGGTCTTGGCCATCCCACTCGAACCCATTTCTCAAGCCCCGTGGTTGCAGGAAGAAGCAAGTACTCGGGAGTCTGTGAGGAAGATCTGGGTTAAAGATCTTATCTGTCGACTGTCATCCCTTTCTTTGGGCACTCAGCTTTAAAAAAGTTGCTAAAATTTTGCTTGAAACTATCTAGCTCGTCACTTGATCAACTATGAAGCTCCCAAAACTGTGACTGAACAAGAGCGTCAAACGCTAAACAGGAAACTTTCCCGGATCTCCTCCCTCTGCAGATGATGGATGCGCTGAGACCACGCCAACATCATCGCGCATCCGCTTCCAATGCCACGCCGTTCTCTAGTTCGACATGCATGCTCATACGCTCAGCACCTAACAAAGAACTGTGCAGGGCTGTGCTTGTGCATCGGGAACTCGTCACACAGGTTTCGGCCGCTGCGGACACTCCAAGTGAGTCGGGGCGGAAGCGACGGAGGCGGTTCTGGCGCGCCGGCGGCGGTGGCGGCGCAGGTGCCAGCGCGCACGTCTCGCCATCATCGCTCCCAACTGGCCGGAGCTGCTCGGCAGTCGGCTAATCGGCCTCTTCATCATGCATGAACACCGGCGACCATGCATCACCGGCGGCCTTTGGTGACGGATACACGCTTCTGTTCGATGTTCTGTCATGTAAATCCGGGCTTGTCGTTTAACCTTCGCCCCAGTGGGGGGGGCATATGTTACCACCCTGTCGCGTTTTTTGCGTGTAAATAAAAAACCGCGGCGCGTAGCGCCGCGCCGCTTGGGGTAGCTTTTGGTACATCAATTTTGGACAATGTGTGAAATTTTTTACCCCAGGTCATGTCAGGTCAGGTCACCAGGTCAAGTTAACTGACCAAGCCTAAAAAAAAGTTTGCAATCATGTCCAGCCAGCAGTGTTTGTCGGAAAGGTTTTAAACTTGGTGGATTGGATGATGTTATGGGCGCCTACAATTTGTATATCTCGGATTTTTTATATCCGTGACCTAAGGTCAGGTCAGTGACGTGACCTTTCCATTACAAGTCAATGGAGAAAAATGAAAATGCCTCTAGATCCGTGTGTACGCATAGGAACAGTCCAAATATTTCAGAATCACAATGATTTGGACCACCCGTGATGACCAAGGTGTCATTTTTGCTGATAGCCTCTAGAAAGGTCATCCGAGGTCATTTGAGGCTACAAACAGTTTTTTGCCAATAACTCAAGATTGGAAAGAGATAGAACGCTGGGGATGGTCTCATTGTGTTTTTCTTGCCGAGACGCATCGACTGATATGCAACATGACCTTTTCCGGTCAGGTCATGACCTCGACCTGAGGTCAAATTTTCAAGTTGACCTTTCAAGGTCAAATTATAGTTAATTCGACGCGTCTCGGCGAGAGGAACACGATTCTGGCAATAGAAATGTCGTGGCTTTTTGTAGTCGAAAGTTATTGTCGAAAAATACTTTTCGTAAAAACAGCTATTTTTGGAGTTTTTGCCCTCTGGAGGCTAAACCGTTGACCTGAGGTCAATTTTGATAATGACCTTATCAAAAGAAGAGTTCAAAAGCTATCGATTGCTGTTCCATGCGTTTTTCTAGCTACCATAGTTCCTGAGATAACCGCATGTTTTCTGAAAAATATAATGACCATTGGCAAATTTTGACCTTTGATGACCTCTGGTGACCCCAATATTGCTCTAAGATGAAAAATGACCGAAATACTTTCAAACGTACGCATTGAGAGCTATCGACTGCTTTTTACCGCGTCTTTCTATCCCTCTTAGTTTTTGAGTTAGAGGTGGGTGGTAACATATGCCCCCCCTCACTAGGGCGAAGTTGGCTGAGACCGCCACTGGGGCGCGGGTTAAAGGGTGAGCACGGTCGCGCTCCCATAAACCAGCTCGCGATGACCTGCTCTCGCCCCAGTTGTCATCCTTGTTCCGAACACGCTGTTGCAACAGCCACTTCATTTTGGTAAGATGTTTCCCTTGTCTAATATTCATCTCTTCTGCTTATTCTGTTTGTTCATGTAGTTATGTAGACACTAGTGGTGTCAATCGGAACTTCAATCTTCGGAATTCCGATTTTGTCCAATGTCCAATTCGGAATTCGGTTGGACAATGGCCGCATGCTTTGGACAACTTTGGACAATCGCTTGCTACACCTCAACATTTTTAAGAAGTAGTCGTGTTTAACATTGATTGGCTATTAGAAAGCTCAGCTTTCGATATGATTAACACTTTTGAGCTTGTAACGGTACATGAAAAGCAAATTAAATAACAGTGTTGAGTGTAAACTATTGCGTAGGTGTCGGACATCTTTGGACAAATGGCTGGCTTGGACATTTTCGGACGGACAATCGACGTAAGCATTGGACATTGGACGGACTTTGGACATACGTTTTCTGAAATTGACACCACTAGTAGACACCGAGGCTAAACGAATTATTTGCTTCGAGATAGCTCTTTACAATGGCTGCAATGATTTTGCGCCACCTTACATTGGTACCTGTAAGGCAAGGAATGTGATTTAATTCAACAGTCAAACAAATGCAGACGAAATCACCCTTACAATTGCAACGCACCAGCTCGATAAATGTAAACAAATGGCAGGCAATCACAAATGCTAGACTGAGTGGTAGAGGCGTGCAAGTCCAATATCATCGTTCACTGAGGAAGGGCTCTTTGCTGCAACTCTTCATTGCGTTTACATAGGCATCAACACTATTTTTCAGCTATCAGTGGCATATGTGAAATTATGAATTTGTGATCAAATGACGCTAAAATTATTTTAAGGGATATACATTCAACTCTGCATTATGACAAACACTGGCATAACAAACAAGCTGCTGAACGGAAAAACTGCAGCGTCTGTCGTTTTGGTGTAAATTACGCACAATACGGTAAAGATACAACTTCTTGTTCCCTGTATCGCTACCCCGTGTATGTGTCAGGCAGTCATATGTCATCATTAACGTGCCGGTAATCTTTGATCAGCGCTTAACGGAAAAGACAGAAAACTCTCCCTTGGAAAATAATACTCACTCAGCCATCTGTAAATTGATGATAACTGTTTATAGCAAAATCATATTAATTAAAACGTGGCGCACCTTATTCATGGGCGAGAAGCTTGCTCCTTTGGTATGTGTTTGAGTTCAAAGACAATGTAATGACATAATTAAATATGATTGATCAATTTACTGATCCGTTACCCAATCCTAATGCATGCACATTGCATTTTGATGCATATTGATATACTGTAATGCATAATTGCATCCCTAATGATAATCTAATTATCATAAATTATTAAAACATGTTAATTCTAAATAATGCAACTGTCATTCAAGCATTCACGACTGACGTCTAAAAAATTGTTGGCATAATAAGCACCTGACGACCTTTCGTCGCAGGGTCTTTTCAACATTGACATATTCCCCCAAGGGGAATGACAGATTTCCCAACAACTTTCCATTCCTAAGAAGTTTTAAGGCCCGTAAAAGTATCCTTCCTTGCGCGTGCGTACTGACCAAAATGACACCACAGCGCTATAGACTATAGAGCCCTATAGATAGAGCCTCTCATTGTCTTCACAGATTGGAATCATCACATTGATGCTCAGCTTGTTTACTGAAGTGTAGACCTCTCAGCGAGCCCTACGTGATCTACAAGTGGTCCGGTGTGGTGACTTGTGCCTGAGCAGCCCCTTATAGCAACTGAGCCGTCCCTGTGTAGCGATTGAACCGTCCTTGTGTAGCTATCGAGCGGCCCCCGTTTTGGGCGGCAGTTTGGAATCGTCCGGCGCCGGCTGCGTAACCGCGCCTCTCCGACAATAGTGCCGCCTGTCACCGTCGGCCCTCTGACGACTGACAGCTCGCCAGATGAAAGTGGATGCCTCCGCTACCGCTGCTCTAATAAGGACCCGGATCGCTTCTGATTATGTGCGATATCATCAAAATAGACAGGCGAAAATGGCGTCCGCGCCGGCCGCGATTGAGGGAACGGTGTGTGGGGAATACGGTAGGTAGCCACTGAGACAGGCTGGGACAGCAGGAGACAGAGTGGTATACAGTAACTGTCAATGACATGTGTGCCTGGTAATGTTTATTTCACGAATATGGGTGTATACAGGTGTTTGACTAGCGCTGAGCTGAACCACTTACCGAGGAGCTACGCCGCCAAAATCTCGGCGATTCATGTTTGTGCTGTTTTAGTAGTCGGTCTCATTACCCACAGTTTGTGACCGGTCTGATGTCCCTCAGCTCTAAACAGATCACCCTCATCCCTCACCACCGCCGAAATGAGAAGTGGCGGCTCCGTGCCTCGGGCGCTTGGATCACCTCTCTGATAGTGGCTGACATGCGAGGGGACAAGCGAGACGTGCTGGATACTGGGCCGAGGCTAATCGCTACACGTCGGATCAGCTGCGCCACCCCCGCCCCCGCCCCCACCCTCGCTGAACCGCCCCGTGGAATGTCAGGAATTGGGTGGCGGTTGTTGCACGGCAATCAGGCTGTTCGGGGGTGATTGCGCAGAGAGGAGACAGGTACACTCACGACCAGGTGATTTATTTTGATGGTCAAACGCTTCCAGATTCAGGTTCATAATAGATAATTATGATGGTTAATTACCTGGATAAGGATGTGGATAAGCAATATGCTTGATTGAGATGCATTTAAATTCTAAGACGCTTTACAAAAAAATGTTTTGAGCTGCATTTCAGTCCCCAATGCAAGCCAAGTCAATGCAGTGCGAAGTACAGCATAGTTATGTTTACGATTATATCAAACGACCGGCTTGATAAGAAGCTTTGAAAATATTACGAGGGCCCTAGGTGTTTTATGACGTGGTGACATCATTTCAGTGGTCCTTATAATTGTCCTGACACTGATCGGAGAACAATGAGGCAGACCGAAGAAGAGAAGGTAATAAGACGTTTTTTTTTTACCAATCTCTGTACGTTTGACGACCCTGTGATTTCACCGGGTTATGACATCATTCGGAATTTGGATTCCGAGCAGTAGGTATTTGTCTCTGTTCCTCGTCAACCATAAATTTACATCCGTTATTTGATTTAGATCACCTATTAAAACTAACGGATGATGATTGCTCATTTTGAAAAAAATAGTTAAAGAACAGGCAGCATGCCCAATAATAGTCGCAGTCATAAACTGCCACCCTGGGAATCTGCCATGCATTTCGATCCGCTGTGAACAAATAAGTGATTACTCATTAGATGAGACACAATTTCACATGTATCTAACTCAGTACTCCTGTTTAGAAGGCCGCATTGGTGCTTTTCCGAGTAAAATATGCAAAGAAGTATGCAAGCTTTTCCGCTCCCAAAGAATGCAATAAACGGAACGGAACGACGGAACGGAAAAATCCCGTGCAATTGGCGCTGAGGTCGGCCTGTATCTGTCGATCGCCGCTAACCGGCTCCATCGGCAGTAACACCGGGAGCCGGCGGCTCGGCGCCTAAACTGCCCGATCGGCGCCGATAGTCGGCCGATATCGGTCCGTTCTGCTGCCGGTGTCACCGCCGAGTGGCTGCAGAGCGCCCGGCTCTAATTGGTGGGCCGCCGCGGCGCTCGGCAGACCGTATCGGTCCCGTTCAGTGCCGATCACTCGTCAGCGACCGCCGCCGCCGGCGCTCGGCTGAGCCCGGTCGCCAGCAGCGCGCAAACGGCCATTGTTTGGGCGCCGTTCACGCCACGGAATGTCGATCCAATATCAGTTTTTGTCACCCAGCTGAGTGCAGCTGCCGCTGGCGGCACGGATACGAGTCGACTGCAGTCATGCGGTGCCAGTTTTTGACTGGAGCTGACCGGTTTCGGGAGCGCTACACGCTGAGGTCATAGGGCTGTCTGTCGCGAAACTTTACCGATGGTTCTTGCCATTATTTATCCTAATCTCATGTCGATCAAAATGTGATGTCTTGATCACATGTAATTGCCTTCCAGATTTAAAGCTATAAATCACTGATCAGGTTAAGACATTTCAATTAAGCAAAGACGGACATTTTGTCATTGTGTTTACGAGACGGAAAAATCTCTGTCACAGGGCTTAATATAATCGTGTGTGTGAGCGATAATAAATGTCCGGCGGTGCAGGCGGCGGCTTGGTGATGCTCAGACTCAGTTGGGACTTAACCAAGCCGGGTTGTTCAACGTTTAGCAGAGTCTGTCGAACCTCATTTCCACAGCCTAAGCCCTCGACCAAAGAGCCAGCCGACCGCGCCGTCAGTCGCCGACAGTAGCATTCACGGCCCGGCGGAAACATTGTGTCAATTAAGTCCGATCAGAGACGTAAAAAGCGACGGTAAATCCGGCCTTTGTCAGCCCGATTGCCTGAAAAATGGCAGCGTTGACGTTTAGCAATGCTGCTGGTAGCCACTGACGTCTTAATGTCTCTGATTAGTGGCCAGTCTGAGTAGGTATATGACCGGTTCTGGGGCCGGCCGAGTGAGGCAGATCAGGGACGCGACCGCCGTTCTTTAGGCAAGGCAGCTCTGTGGACGGATGCAGTGGGGAAAAGGGATCAACATGACGGGTAGATGATGGAATTGGACATAGTCATAGCTACATTTTTGTTTATCATAAATCACATGTAATTGAGGAGAAAAAATATCATTGAAAAGAAAAACTTGCAGCTCATTCTATGCCAGAGTTATCCACGTTTCTCGAGCTTCAATCTCGTTCCATAAGGTGGTTCATGAATAATTCATTTTCTGAATTGCATCTTTTCGGTCGTAGCTTGAAATGATAAAATACAAACTACAATTTATGCAGGCGCAACTTGCCGTGCTAAAAAGCATAAAAGAACTAAAATATATTATACTGATAAGTAATAATTAGTTTTTTCCTTCTTCGTTTCTAACTTGCAACCTATTTCCTATATAACTACGTCCAACTCCACCGCAAATTAACTACTTGCATTTCCAATAAGGGTCTTACTTCGGCACCTATCAGCGGTATTAGAGCTAAAAATAAAAAGGCATAAACTTATCTGAGCTGTTTTTTCACTCTGTTCCGTAATGCAATGCCTTATGATCCCCATTTAGCAGCGTTGCAAAGAGCCTGCAAACTCTCATCAATCATCGGACGTGTCTGAATTGCAAGCGAGCTCATGAGAGGTATCGAAGGATCTTCAAATCACAATTATTGATAGGACGTTATCGTGAGCTCCGCGGCTGCATTTAATTGCATTTAGGGAAAATATGAGCTTAGATTTAGCTTGGGTATAAATTCACAACATAACCAGATGTATGTAATTATAAGAGTTACTCCATTGCATTATCGCCATGGGCTCACTTTCCATGCGCAAACGTCACATGAATTATCCACTTTTCTAGCCCACCTGGGTGCCTATTTTCTGTGTTAATAGAAAGTGGCAACATTTTGTCATAATCACATAACTAGTATACATTTATCATTATCTAACCATCATTCCTTGAAGTCTGGTATTTATACCTAGGTATGTGTTAAAACCCACACATTATCATTGCTCTGGCCAATCAGACGGAAGGTTCCCATCTGTCCCGCCCAACAGCGTTTTTTACTTTGTGTTGGAAACATCATGCCCCCTCCCCTCAGACACACACACCCAGCTGGATGCGCCCTCTGCCCTTCGTCGTTACCAGGGGGGGGGGAGGGTGAAGATCGGTTGGTGCCAAACAGAAGTTTGATGTAATGCGACTGCATTTAGTTCGCCTTCAGATGGTGCGTTCTTTAGGTTTGTTGAGAAAGGGACATGTGTGGTATGCATCGTTTTTTAACGCATGGGCTGTGATGCGGAGCTTCAAGATGCGCGAGCTTTTATTGCCCTCTTGTCTCTTTTATCACGGGATGTGGTGCTTTGAGGGTTCTCATGCTGGATGCCATTGCCCTTTACTATCTCAAGAACGTTCTTATCCCGTATCCCAGCTGTCCCTTGTCCCATCCCTTGTCCCCTTCTGAGCCCCATTGCCCGTCCTGTCCCGTCCCATCCTGAGTAGCGTCGTATCCCATTCGCGGCCCCACAACCGCCCGACGTTCTCTCCGAATTACCTAGTTTATGGCCGTGTAATACGTATGTGCGATGATTGTAATGAACGTGATAAACAAAGCGAAACAAGAACATGATATACGTTTCGTCCATATGGGTGCATTATAGGTGCTAGTTAGCAGCGAAAATCACACAGGCTGTCATTAATTGCAAGCCTGCTGGGGTAATTGGCTCTGAGTTACGCCGCCGACTCAGACGAGGCTGTGAGTCATGAACCGACTCGGTGCGGTGGTCCCAGGCCGCAGAATGCTCGCGTGTTTTCCCGCGAACAGGCCGCTTCTTCTTTGTGAACGGCAGAAATCACAGGTTTGGGAGGTACTGAGCTGAAAATGAATGGGATTGGTGTTCTGGCTGGCTTTCGCTCGGTGTATTGATGACAGGTGGGGTGAAAATCACTTTTTTTATTTCGACCGATTTCCAGGTCGCTTCAATTTCCATTAATAAAGTAATTAATAGCGTTCTTTACATGGGCGTAACATGACATGAACGATAAACGATCGATATGCCTTGTATTTACAGTGCAGTGTATGGTGACGTTGGTAACAGGATCAGAAAGCCAAAAATGTGCGGATCATGGCGCACCGCGGTGCAGGCCGAAAGTAAGCCCGCCATAAATATAGCTGGACTGACATGCAATGCAGGGTGGCCGATACTCGCAGAGATACGGTGTGGCTAAATAATATCTGTCGTGCAAGCCTTGCCGTTTTGCTGTGATTATACATCATTTTCAGACTGATCCAATGTAATTAGAGTACTGGTGAGACAATAGGTACATGCGAGTACGCAGGTCTTATAATTTAAAAACCAGCGCAAATCTTTTTGCATGTCCGGAGTCACCGGTATTGTATTAGGTAATCATCGAATAACTGATAATGTGCATATACAAACACACGTGTAGGTATACACCGATCGGTGGCACCGCCAAGCAGGAATGGCTGGAAAAGGATTCGCAAGTTAGTATTGTTAGAGTGAGGACAGTTAGTGTTAAAGGTTTGTAAGGGAATGCTTGTCGGTGCCAATCAATCAATCAATATGACAACCAGCGCAGTCAGTGGTCCACATCTGGGCGCCATCGCTCGGCCCGCCACAAGGCTATCTCAGCCCCCAACAGGCCGAGGCCCACCACCTCAGACAGCCGAACGCACCAGATATCACACCCGTTATCGGCCCGTGTCCAGGACCAGAGACAGCCGCAACACAAATTCCATCATTGTGGCCCATGAGCGCCCGCAACCACACGCCATCCTGGCCGCGGCCAGCGGTTCAACGTCCAGGCGCAATAGCCCAGTCCCGATGTTATCCCTGACGGCGTAGGCCCGTCGTCGACAGTCAAATGGTCCGGTCGGGCGCAGCCGACCGGACACCGAACTCGACCGGCCGTCACGCCCGGCCCAGGCCAATCCTAGTTTGAGAGGCGCAACGTCATTGTTCCTCGTAGCGGCACCAGGGGGCCGGTAGTCGCATACCATCCAGGCCACGGGTAGTGTGTCCTAGGCCGCCGCACTCCCCAGCAGGCGGAGGCCCGCCGCCGCTGGCAGTCGAGCAGCCCCAAGGGGTCAGGATGCCGCTGCCGACAGCCGAGCGGCCCCCAAGAGTAAGACACCATCCAGGGGGAGCCGCATCTGCCAGCCGCAGCGGCCCCCGAGCGCCGGCAGCCGCACCTCCTCCACGCCGCTTCCCACGGCCCACGTCCGAGGGCAGCCACAGGCCCCGTTGAAGGTCGTCAGTCCTCAGCAGGTGGGCGCCCATCGCTACTGACAGTCAGCGAGTAGAGGCCCGCCGCCGCCAACAGCCGAGCGGCCCCCAGGAGTATAGGACGCCATCCAGGGGGAGCCGCATCGCATCTGTGAGCCGCAGCGGCCCCCGAGCGCCGGCAGCCGCACCTCCTCCACGCCGCCTCCCACGGCCCACGTCCGAGGGCAGCCACAGGCCCCGTTGTAGGTCGCCAGTCCTCGGCAGGCGAGTGCTCATCGCTCGGGTCGCCCCCAGCAGTCGGGTGGCCCCCAGCAGGCGGCCGCAACGCCCGACCGAACCGCGGTCAGAAGCGCAGCAGCCCGGCTGTGGAGCGGGACAAATGGCGAGAGGACGTTAGGCTGATGGTCAGTCACAACATAGGTCGGGAAGATAGGTTTTGGGCGCGAGAATCAAATGGCCACCGATAGTAAGCTACAAAAGAATTTGGAAATCATAATAAGCTCGCTGATTGCCAATTAATGACGTCTGAGAGCAAGTGCAGTGTAGAAAATAGATATGCACAATATAATTAGGGGCAACAACACGGCAGGGTAAAGGGCGCAGAGTTTCCTGAGGCCTACCGTGCTGTGCAAAAATCAGGTGTTGCAATAACTAAGCAGCGGGTCGACTGCGGAATAGCTTATCCTAAAAGAAAAGAAAACGCACATACGTAGAGGAGTTATGACAAATGGAGGTGAGGGGAACGAAGCAATGAAGTCTTGTTAATAGGATTCTGTAAAGATTAGCTTAAGACACTTTTTAAACAGGCATTTACTAGCAGGGATATCATTCATGTTTGGTATACGTTGTACTAAGATTTTATTCCAAACCCTGGGAGCTTGGTAAAATAAACTAAATAAGAGATAGTTGAAGTGACGGTAATTTGGCAGCACCTCACTATCACTGGACCGGACCAGCTCGCAAAAGTGTTGGTTTACCCTCGTATTTCTGCTTGAGTAGTGGATCTTAAACTTATCAGCAATGGGGCGGGGAAGTTGACCAAACAAAAAGTCGTGCAATATAAGCAGCAACTGATAAGACAGAAGGTCAGCGATCTTAAGAACTTTTAGTTGTCTAAACCAAGGAGAAGTATGCGAAATACGTCCCGTTCCAGAAATAATTCGAATAGCCCGTTTTTGTACGATAACGATGGGATGTATAGCCGACTCATAGTTTGATCCCCAGATGACAAGGCAATAGGTGAGATATGGCAATATGAGGGCATTATACAGGAGAAGTAGGAGCTCTCTGTCAAACATGTATCTGGCCCTGCTTATAATCCCTAGATTTCTACTCACAATTCCTGAAACCTTCCTAATGTGTGACTTAAATCTAAGGTCCTCGTCAATTAAAATTCCAAGATATTTGACAGTAAAAGTCCGTTTCAGCTTGACACCATTGACTGTTATAGCAAGGTCATTAGAAATACTTTGAGGAGAGTAGATTTGGTAGAACGTTTTAGATACTGAAAGTGACAGCCTATTTGCATGTAGCCATGCTGTTACTTTTGGGAATGACTCAGAGATAGTAGCCTGCAGTTCCTCCACAGAAGGAGCTGAGTATAGAATAGCTGTGTCATCAGCGAAAAGAAGGAATTTTGCCTTCTCACAGACATTGGATAGGTCATTAATATACAGGAGGAAAAGCAAAGGACCGAGCACGGATCCTTGTGGGACCCCGCATGTGACATCATGTGCATCCGAAATGATGCCTTTATATTTTAGCTGATGCTTTCTGTTTGAAAGATAAGATGTAAGTAGATTCAATGCTTCGCCGGTAATACCATATTTAGAGAGTTTTTTCAACAGAATAGTTATGTTTACAGTATCAAAAGCTCGGGCCAAATCAAGATAGATGCAGGCTGAAACATGTCCCTCAGCAAGTTTTGAGGTGACATAGTTGTGTAACAGTGCAATGGGCATGTAAGTAGAGTGTTTTGCTCGAAACCCAAATTGGAGATCGTAGATAAGGTTATTCTCCGAAATGAACGCTGCAATCTGATGATGAATGATTGTCTCAAGAATCTTTGAGAACACTGGCAAGACTGAAATTGGTCTATAATTACCAAATTGCATTCGAGATCCTGCCTTATAGACAGGTGTGATAAGAGCAGTTTTAAAAACATTGGGAAAGATGCTTTTGGATAGGCATAAATTGAGCATATGGGTTAAAGCTGGTAAGATAGTTGGAAGGATGGCTTTGACAAGTTTTGTGCTAATGCCATCAAGCCCAGCACTTGCATCCTTTAACAATTGAACAGTAGTGAGAACATGGTTTTGGGTAACAGGGCAGAAAGTCAACACATGGGGTACATCAAAATGGATAAGGTAAGACATAGGGTCCCTGTCACTGGGGCCAAGGGCCGAGTCAAGAAAGGGCGCAACTTGGCCATAATATTGGTTAAATGAATCAGCTATTAAACTGGGGTTTTCGACTTCCGTCTCCCCAATTTGAAATCTGTCTGGTAGGTCAGGGTGTCTTTGTTTGGTCCCTAGGGCTTCCAACAGGTCTGCCCACAAACGTTTAGGATTCTGCTGATTCTTGTGAAACTGAGCCCTAAAGTATGACTTCTTTGCTTGCCGAATAGCCAGCCTAAGGGTATTTCGATATTTTGTGAACTTGTTTTTATTTTCAGATGAACGCTCTCTAAGAAATTGCTTTAGAAGCCTGTTTCTCACCTCGATAGACCTCAAGAGACCAGGAGTCATCCATGGTTGGATAGGAGAAAAACGCCTTGAGGAGCAAGGCAAAGTAAACTTGTCTGTCTCTATAGTTACAATTGAGACCAGCCTCTCTGCAGCTATCTCTGGGTCATCAATAGCGTAGTATCCAACCAGGCGTTCCGTAATGGCGGCCCTCAAGTCATCTATCCTATCGTAATTAAACTTAGGCTGGGTAGAAGGACGAATTGTTTCTAACCTTTTGTTTGATATCAAATTCGAGGAGCAAAGAATAGCTTGATGGTCTGCTATACCACAGCATAATGTACCACTGTTTGTAATGGTACCAAGAGCGTTGGTAAAATATTGTCAATCAATGAGGCCTTATAAGGTGGCACAGTTGCAATGCGAGTTGGAACAGTGATAGTGGGATAAAATCCAAATGAATTAAGGCAGTCCAGGAATAACTTGGAATCAGTCTCCTCATTGTAATTGAATAAATTTATGTTCCAATCGCCTCCCCAGAAACAAGGTCTGTTAAAGTGAATGACTTTAGTCAGGGTATCTTCAACATACTCCATGAATAGCTTCACAGGGTACGAAGGAGACCTGTACACTGTGGCAACAAGGAACGATGGTTTGTGTGGCACTGAGACCAGCAAGAATATGGATTGGAACTCAATCTCTTGAGCACACAGGCTATCTTGGATTTTGCAAAAGGGAAATAACTCTCTTTTTACATATATTGCACAACCTTTGCCAGTGATGCAAGCATCAGGTATGGAGTGAAACAGTTCATATCCGGGTATTCCATAATGAATGATTAGGCTCGGGTCAAGCCAGGTTTCTGAAATGAGGATGAAATCGGCATTTTGTTTTGCTCCATGCACCAAAGTAACAACCTCATTGTGGCTTTGGTGTAATGACCTAGCATTAATGTGAAGGAAGGTGATATTGCCTTGTTCAAACAAGCTGGCTGACTGCGATGGAAGGAAAGTTGAACAATTATTTGCAACAGCCAGAAGGTTGGGAACATCTAATTGAACATGACCAACGATTGGGGTATCATTGGGAAGAAACCGAAGCAGTTCACCCTCATCCTTAACAAAGTAAGCTCCAGTAGCAGTAATACTTATGTTGGGAAAAAAAACAAAAGAAGAAAAACAGCAGATGAAAGAAAAAAAATCAAAAGACAAGTAACACTAGGAATAGCCGGTCGGTACATCCATGGTACTCATATCAGAGATGTCAGATCAAATCGGCATTCTATGCATCAGAGGGTAATGGGACAGATGGCCCTCCACTTTCTCCAGGCCCCCCACCCACTCCAGGCCCAGGGTGTGAGTCAGCTTGTGCACCATTCTGAGCAGTCCCAGCATGGGCCCCATGTTCAGACTGACCAGTGGGCCTCTGTTCAGCACCAGAGCCACCAGGCAGCCCACTTGCCACCTGCCCCTGAGGTTGAGGGGTCCTCTCAGACACAGGAGGCATCCTCTGGTTTCTGTTTTTCTTGCGATTGCGCTGAACATCAACCCACTGGCCAGTTCCGGAGCCAGATCCAGTCTGGGCACGGACATGATCAGCAACTGGTGTGCGAGCATGGATGGCTCGAAATTGGTCTCGTATGACTGAGTCAGAGGGAGCAACTTTTTTGCCCTCACAAAGCTCACGGATCTGCTCAAGTCCACATCCAAAGGGGATCTCAGTTGGTTTGATATCCCTGCTCTCTGATGTCCTAACAAATATTTTTCCCGCCTGGGTAAAATATGAAAGTACAGATGACCTTGGGTCATCTTTGAGAGCCTTGATCATCTCAATGACAGACAGACGTTCAGTGGTCAACGACTCGAAGACCAGGAGGCCCCGCCTCTTGGGCTTGGTCCTAGCCCTATAGACTCGATCAGTGTTGTCAAGATGGATGAATCGCACCAAGATTACCTTGGGATTTTTCAGCCTGTGACATGCACTGATGTCAGACTTATTGATGTCAGCAATCCCAAGGTAAGTTGAGAGCAACTTCAGCACCACATCCCTTGTATCCTCACCCCTGGTAGGCATCTCAACTGCAGCACCTGTGAGTAACAGAGTCTGCTTCCTACTATACATCTGTTGACCTTCCAGGCGCAGCATAGTGGACGTCAGATCTCGCTCCAACTCCCTCTGTTCAGTTCTAACCTGGCAAAGATTGTCCTCAACTGCTTCTACCCTGACAGCAGTTTCCCCATGCTCAACACTAAGTAGGTCAAGTGCAGCCTTGAGTTGGCCCACTGTCTCAGTCAAACTACTCACTTTCTCTTTGAGGTCAGCGTTTTCAGCAGAAAGTCGCTCAATCTGCTCCTTCTGGGTAGGCCCCATTTTAGGGTTGTTTTTAAGCAAACCTGAAAGCCCGCTAGTAATTGCCTGTACAAAGGGGAAGACACCGATCGAATTGGGTCAGGAATAGTCCAAGGTGGAAAATATTGGAAAAGATCTTCTAGGAGTGCGTCACAATTGACTCAGCAGCCTATCTAGTGGCTATCTCGTTTTATAAATTCAACTTAATCAGGATGCACATAACCAGCCTGGAGAGTGCTCACCAGGAAATCATATTATGGTCTCACCTGCAAAAATTGCAACTGTATCTATCCAGCGCCTTTGTGGGTCTGGGCGAAGGCGCGGCCGGCGCGGCCGGCGGCCGGCCAAGTTTCGCGAATTGGCGTTAGACCGCGAGAGTTTACGAGACTAGTCGCATTCAGTCAGCTGATTCGTAGTTCCAGCTGATCGCTCACGGAGACGCAGCGCAAACGTAAACAAACGTCCTTGGAGGCGCGCCAGATTTGAATATAGGATATCTTACCGCCTGTAGAGAGGCAATTAGAACAATATATGGTGAGCTTTTGATTAATATAAATCAGCAACGCCTAATAAAGACAACAAGTGGCCATTCGATAATCACTTACCCTGGGAAAGGGAGGAAATAGGCACGGAAAGCAGGAGCTCCACACAGCGACCCAACCCAGATCAAGGATCAAGCCAAAATCCGCAATACTAACAGCAATATATAGTACCATATACAGAACTAGATAATTTTATTTCTTCCTATTTTTGTTTCGCTTATCGCCATACATGCCTATGGGCAAAAGACATTCACGGCTGAGACAGACAGGATGTCAGTTGGAAAGGATGCCTTGGGCGCACCTAACGGATTCACGCGATTATCTAAGCCCTAAGGTAAAGTTATATGGATGTGTGTGCAGTGTTTAAAGCTGCTTTTATTGGGGATTGCAAATCAGTTCAGCATGCTTATGTACTTCTGTTGCTACACAAGAAAGCCAAGTAATAAATATCTTAATATGACAAAAGAGGTAAAACTAATATAAAATGCGACTCAACTGATAAAGTACCACCTGCCTCCACAGGGGTCTGCGGCAGCCGAATTTCCATGGGGCAGCGGCGCAGCCATGGCCGCCGTGACGTCACCACCTCTGCCCTGATAGGATGGCCGCAGATCCGGTCTCGGCGAGCAACACTTGTCTCCGAATTAAACGGCGCGACACCGCGGCGACGCCAGACAATCGCCACCAACCTCCCGCGGGGCGCGTTTTTGTATGCAAGCTGTTTCTGGAAAAGGCCCACCAAACATTTGTCTCGAATGAGATCGGCCCTCCAATCCTCACGAGTGCCGTTGTCGCCACCATATGGATGACATTCTTATTCCACTTCTGACGCCTTAATTTAGAATTTTCGTCGCTACGACCAATTGGGAATCTGAATAATCAAGCACAATCGCCGCCCGAGGATATAACGCGAAATAAGGCCAGATTTTGTTACTCAAAGCTGAAGGTTATCGTGATTGTTTGGACTCGGGTTTCCGAGTTACATTCGCGGCTGGCATTTAGTGGTCGTGCAATTTGGCCGGCCACTACGCTGTCACAGACTGAGCGATGTAAATGGAAAGCGCAGCGTGCCTTTCCTTTAACGTTAAGGGCGGGCGGGGCCATCTGCTGAAATGATATTGGCCCGGAAGCAATACAATGACATGAGACAAAATTTTATTCACAGAATGCCGGCCATCCACACGCGGCCGAGATTGCTCTGCGGCATTTGATCGTGCGCGAGACTGCCGGCGACAGGCGAGGGGGTCCGCCGACCCGCGCCGCCCAGCCACAGCCCAGCTGTTTGTTTGGGCACTAAAGTCACTTTACTGCCTATAAAGTGCAAAGGAGAATCATTTGCTGAACGTAAAATGCAAAATATGGCAAGGCTGTTTTCTGGGCGTATTTGCTAAGCCGGTGAATTATGAAATTGGCATTTGCTGCCGACATGCATTTGAGATGGGGTATAATAAATATAACGAAACGTACGCGTTGTGTGCAAAAATAATTTTGCCATAAGACTTCCATTGGATTGTCGTTCAATATTGCACAAGACCTTTGATTATCAGCTGATAAAATTATCCATAAAGCAGTAAATCAACGCAGAGGTCGGTATTTAAAGTTACCAGCCGTAATTTTGAAATCTGCTCTGACATCACGCGGGTCGTTTTTATCATGCGTTCATCGAGCTGGATGGCTGTTGAAAAACGAACGGCCATACTTTAATATTTTCATAAGCAGGCTTACAATGAATGGTGCTATCCATTCGTCAAGTGTGTACTGTCTATCCCCTGCGATCCAGCGTCCACTAAGGACATAGTTCCACCCTCAGTCCACAGTGGACCACTATACCCGACTTCCCGTCCACCTTAACAATCCGTCATCTGCCTCACTTCTTCCCACAGTGTGCATTTACCCCTCCTCCCTAACACACCATGAGCCCAGCTCTATTTCATCGCTCCACTGTGGACGCCCCGGCCGTTCCACACCTGTGGCTGTCCACAGTGGCAACCACTCACCCCATCACCTTCCCGCTGGCTACCTCCCGCTCACTACCCGTTGGCTGCCCGCTGGCTACCCGTCCCCACTGCTCGCTCACTTCCCGGTCATGTGGGCTGCGTTTTTGTGTAATCAGCTGACCCGGATTGCCCCTATCCAAATAAGATAATCGTGATCACAGAAGAATTATATGCATCCCCATTGAAAGTAATTGTAATAGCTCGGGCCAATTTATGACTTCCCGTTTAGTAGAACAATTATCTCTCTCGGTTTTCACCCGGCTTCTAACTGGATTAATCTACTCACAATTCCGGCTCGTCAAGTCGGCATAGAAATATCCTCATTAATTTTTAAATGGTTCCTTCATCATAATTTGTTTGCCAGCTTGACGCAGGGCCGAGTGTTTGTTTTTCAGGTGGCTCCCTGCTGCGACTTTACGGCGTGTTATTTATTAGTTTCTCGAACGGAGCTGGTCGTTTATACTCGGACCGAGAGAGGAGTTCCAGTCTGCCACCGCTGGGAGCTCAGGGCGGCAGCCGGTGCTGCGAGCTGACCCACACACGGGGAGTGGAGTGCAGACCAGGGATGGACCGTGAGCGGTGCTGACCCAGTCACGCTGAGTGGACCAGAGATGAACGTCGTTTCAAAATGCAAACAGTGTAGGGCCATCAATAGATTAGGGGAAATATCGAATTGGGTAATTAGTGGATTTCGAAGTTCAATTTCACCAAAGACTGAAAAAAGCCTCGAACATGTCCACTATGAAGTCTGCTGCAAGTGCACAATTCCATCAAACACCTCAGTCGGGGTTGCGAGTACACCAATCTTTTAGGAAAACAGTCACACCAGTCCTGTTGTGATCTCAGTTATGTCAGAAGTCAACCGTCTCCGATCACAAGAACCATCACAACTCCACAATGGATCCAAGCGTCTCTCTGTTCTGTGGGATGGCACCACATGTCCCCACTGTCTGTCCACCTCTGCCCACAAACCACACCGTTCGTCACGGTACCTCTCCTGCAGAGGAGGGAGGAGAAGGAAGGGAGGAGGAGGGAGGAGAAGGATGGGTGTAGGTATACCTGAGGTGCACCGCCGCGCTGCCTACGTAGGTTGGTCCGACACCTCAGCCGACCACGCCGGGTCGTTCTTAGCACCCATATGGTCCGAACAGGCTTATCAGGAGCGTTGATCACTCCTCTGACACAGTCAGTGACACGGTGACACGGTCAGTGACACTCTCAGTGACACCGCTACTGACACAGAGACGGAGTTACTGCGGTGACCGGGAGAGAGAAACGCCCTGAGAATGGGTAGAGGAACGGAGGAATGGACAGAGAGGTGGAGTAAACGGGAGGATTGATGGGAAGAGCATGAAGGTTGAGTGGGAGGAATGTACCGAGGACAGAGGAAGGAAATAACGGTCGTGATAGGTATAAACAGTTGGAGAGAAGCAGAAGCCAGAAGTAGATGAGAGGAGGGAAGGTCATGGGTGGAGCAATTGTCCGGGTAAGTTGTTAGGCCAAAAAGGCATCAAACCTACACTGTCCGATTGTCAAGTTGAATAAAATGAACACTGAAGCAATTCCTATCATTGCATTTATGTAACATTTTGCATAACACAGACATTCCAAAGCTCCTCAATGATTGATTTGCAAAGCAACAATTAACAAAGTCCTACAAATCAGCTAAAGTTGGTGGGGAAAACACTTATTGGTGGGGCAAAATGGCAAGTTGGTGTGGCAGCCGCTCCACCAACTGTAGAAAGCTCCACCCCCGGTATATGTACTAGATGCAGAGACGAGGAGAGGCCGGACGATTGTATTTGGAGGGGAAGAGGTGAGGATGTACGGAAAAGGAGTAGCAAAGAGTACAGAAAAGAACAGACCATAGACAGCAGAATGAGACAGAAAAGGACGACGTTGCAAATGCAACAGAAATATTGTGTCCTGGAAAAAGGGAGAAGGCTCCGAAAACATGAAATGTGCACAATGTAGGTAAAATATACTCGATGTGTCTATTATATTTATTTTTATACAAAAATAAAATATGATAAGAAAATATATTGCATAATATTTATATAATGTAATAATAATTTTTGTAGGTAGAAAAAAGGGCACTCCAAATTTCCTCCTCGCTGAGTACCTATTAAGGGCACTGGATGGGGTGGAAGCGGAACTCACTCGAAATCCAGGGCTGTGAATGTCCATATTTTCTCACTAATGATCCTGGAGGCAGTGTGTCGGCTCATGCACGACATAGATAACATACCGTAGCGTGATTAGGGGTAATACATTTATCAGCGTGGTCTGTAGGTTGTAGCTCACTGATACAATGGCAGCAGTCAGTTCATATTCTACCGCATGATTACTGGTCTTGTAATTCTCATTTGTCCATCATTCAGGCATGTAATCATGGATCTTAGGGTGCCAAAGGTCAGAACAGTGTCACTGAAGTTAATTGTTGTGCTAATCTCGAAATTTATGTGACAGTAACTTGCATTCATTGATGTTTTTCGGTGAGAGATGCCAACTACAGTTGTCTACTGGCGCATAAATTGCAGTGTAGCTCCCGGGTTAGTGAGTATGCATATCTGTCCGTTCTCCGGTCAATAATTCAACATTCTGGTCTCCGTTTATCTTACTTAGTTTGTATCAGAAAGCTTTAAAAAGTCAAATGGTCTCGACCTAGAACCCTTTGAAAGATAATGGCCGTTTTCACGACGGGCTATCCGGCGAGTGCACCTAATTTGACCAAATCTGCAGCTAATCTTTTTTTACAGCAAATATTTGTATTTTATGAATTTATTTCAGTGTTTTTATCGATGATACTCACTGATAATATGACAAAGCAGGCATATAAGCAATTAGTGCAACCCTAGCTGATAGCTAGTAAGAGACACACTGAATTTGATTTGACCAAATCTGCACATAATCTGCGCCAAATGGGCACCAGATGTGTACCAGACGGCTGTCGTGAAAACGGCTAATTTTGTTTCATTGAATGATGTCATTTTAATTAGAACGCCTGCTTGCAATACGTGAATAGATAGGTATATGCTATAGATGATTTGTTGATTGGAACTGAGATTTACGATTGTGTTGAATTGAAATCATAATGCGCTTGGTAGGTAAATAGTTGTAGATCTGTCTAACACATTTGAAATTCTTATTTCGTTACCCTTTCTCCAACCACTTACCAAGTCCCACTCGACCCAGTCCCAAATCTCTGTCCCATTTGTCCCTATTACCCCGTCCCTCCATGACCTGTCCGGAGAGGTGTCCACCGCCCGTCCCCCCGGCCGGGGAAATTTGTCGGCCACTCCACCCGTCTAATGAGTCTGTCACTCGCTGACGGCCCAGCGCGTCCCATTTCACACTGACCCCCAGCCAAACGGCAAAAACCACCGCGAGAGCGTGCAGCATCGTGCCACCACTTCTTCTGAGCCGGCCGGTCTCCTCACGCCTGATACACGCCATCAATATTCACATTTAACCGGCGCCCGGCTTTTTGCCGGAAATTTTGCCATTAGCAATATTTAGCTAGCCACGGGAGGGTTGATTTCACTTCATAAAACAACATCTTCATCACGAGTGGGACGGACGGCTCGAGTGGCGTGCAGGAATAATATAAACACGCCCCGTCATAATTGAAATCCATTACTTTAGAGCTGAGCTCGGCGCCGGCTGGGGGCGTGGGGAGCTGTCGCCAGCACGTTCCTCGCGGCTGACGCCTCTTGAGTCGGCTCAGCTCAGCTCAATCAGCTCAGCGGAGCTCGTCTCCGCTGTCGGCAGTGGTCCTAACAGGATCCGCCAGGCGGCGCCAGCGCCGCGGTTGCAGTGCTGCTTCGACGGTAGGCTAGGCTCAGGTGCAACCGCTGACTCTTCACTATATACGGGCTCTGAGTGCAGCGCGCTACGGTAGCGAGCCGACTCCGGGCTGCGATGACTGCTTCAGAACCCAGCTAGCGACGAAAAGGACGCGCCACGTCCTCTCCCTGCGCCAGGGTCGTCGCCTCACTGCTTAGTTCGCCATGGACGTCACAGCGCGTTCGAGTGCGCACGGTTTGCCGCAGTCTCACGGCTTAGCCTATGGAAATCAGCGGCTCGGCCGAGCATTCCAGCTATATTAACACATCAGGGCGGCCGAGCGCGCGCCGGTTTTTGCCGCCTCGCCCGGGGAAAGTGTCACCTCCTCTCCCACCATTGACCCTTTTCTTGCCGTCCGTGCCAGCCAGCGCCGTGCCATGGCGCCGGGATGATTTTCGAGGCATTCCCTCTTCATAAAGGCGACAGCGGACGCGGCCGTCTTTCTCTGGCTCACCGGGAGGACCGGTACTAAATCTGGCCGCCCGCCGGGTGCTCCAGCAAATAGAATAGAGAATAAACAAAGCGGTCTGGGCGCGCGCCAGGTTAACTGGCCGGTGAGCGATGTCGGCGCGGCGCGGCGCGGCGGCCAGCCATTACCGTCCGCTCCTCAGCCCGCCGCCACTCTGAATCGCGCCTAATCGGCAGACACATGCGCGCCGCCAAATAATGGCGATAAAAACCACCGAGCCGTCGGCGGCCGCGCCGGAATGCGGCGACTGCGGCGCGGGGCGCCACAACCGCCGCGGCTGACCGCAATGGCGGCGCGGCACGGCCGGAAGCGGCACAGTGCAGTGCAGTGCAGTGCAGTGTGCAGACCCGCGGCAGTACCCCGGTGATCAGCACTACGGCTGACCGGTTCCACCTCCCGCCGAGCGCCGCGCAGCCGCCGACCGCGCCGGCAATATATTCAGCGGCGGCAATAAATATTCCTATTAGATGACGCGACGCTATTCGAAAATGACTGCTAACATCCCTCCTTCTGGATATCAAATTAATGGTAATGAGGCAGACGAACAGCGCTCGGGACAGGCGGCCGTGCAGACCGAGCCGCCCGGCGCTATTTATCTGGAAATAAATATCGGCGCCGTCCTGTGGGCTGGCATGTTTTTGCGCGCGCCACCACGGGACGTCGCCGGTGCCGCGCGACGCCCGTTGTTATATAAATTGCTCGACACCTGAATATTTCACGGCCGGCCCGGCTGATGTCTCTGTTATCGGTGCACATCGCCGCGGCGCGGGATAAGCTGTCATTTATTCCGGCAGGTTAGCCGGGCGTCAAGAGCCGCACCCGTCGAGGAGGGCTGGTGCGGTGCTGGGGCCGGAGACGGGATGAAAAAACGGCCCCACACCGTCCGGGAGGAGAGAAAGAGAGAGAGAGAGAGAGAGAGAGAGAGAGAGAGAGAGAGAGAGAGAGAGAGAGAGAGAGAGAGAGAGAGAGAGAGAGAGAGAGAGAGAGAGAGAAAGAGAGAGAGAGCGAGAGAAAGAGAAATCTAACTAAAATTCATTTTTGCTCTCTTTGGTTACTATGCGTTTCAGGATATAGTTATCTAAAACGCCAGCCTGGCGGAATACAGGAGATATGTCCGAAGGAGCGCCGGAGCGCGAGAGGACGAGTCGGAGAGGAGGAGGGAGAGAGCGGGAGAGAGAGGGAGGGGAGCGGACATCCCGCGGTGAGACAGCCGTATCTCGGCGCCCTCCTGTCCCGCCCAGACACGAACACGCTCAGGAATTGAAACATCAGTGGAATGCCGGACGAGCCGGTCGGTTCGGCTCTGACAAATCTATTATTCCCAGTGATGAACGAGCGGATGATGGCCGCCTAGCCGGCCTCCGGCTGCGCCAGGAATGCCTCATATGCGTAAAATGCGTCGCGAGCAAGGCGCTCGGCCGCTTATTATGATGTATGTGATGCTGTGTAACGCAAATGACGCCAATAAGTTATTTGTTGTTGACGGACCGGTCGGAACCAATCAGTGGCCAGACGGTGGACCATCTCTCGGCAGAGGGAGGGAGAGAGAGAGAGAGAGAGAGAGAGAGAGAGAGAGAGAGAGAGAGAGAGGGAGACAGCAGAAGAGAGGGAGATAGGATGAAGAGTGAGACGCTGAGGATAGATTTTCATCGTTCTGAAAGTGTACCTACCTACTTCATAGACGTTGGGTGCTGATGATTACCTCAACATACAGAATGCGTCTTATAATAAGGCGATGCTGGTTCCACTGTCAGGAGAGTGTATCGGACAGAAATCTTGCTCAAAATCCACTATCCACAGTAGTGGCGTAACACCTTCAATTAAGGGGGGGGGGGGCACTGCCGGCTTTTGGTCCCATTCTTTCCATGCAACGTCCATAGGGCTAATGTTAAAACTCCCAAATCAAAAGGAGGCACGGTGCCCCGGTGCCCTCCCCGTTCCGCCGCCTATGACTATCCAGTTCTCTCTATTCATCCTTGGAGTCATTGGGCTTTCTGAATCCTGACTATTGCTTCTGATCGATAGACGATACTCATCTTACTTGGCGTACGTTTTCCAGTTATCAAATTGTGTGAGCGTGAACAGTTGATGGATCAGCATCTAGCAGCATCATGAGCAGAGTTGTACACAACACACATACCTATCAGTCGAAGATGTGATTGAGATTAGTTGTAAAACCTGCTTAACTTATGTCCTCTTGATAGGTTCTAGTTGCGATATGTGCAATGCTGCATAAATCGAGCTATTCATATTGTACCGCAATGGAGCGGAAACGGCTTGATGTCACCCATTTGTGATTCAAATCTCCAGTTGACTGACGATGCCGCGATCGTATCGCAACCTAATCGACAATCCCGATAGAGATGTTGGTCAGAATAAATAAACTCGGCAGTCCGGAGAGCCGACTATCAATCGTGAACAGTACGCGCTTTCGCTGACTGCCCAGTCCCCGGCCCCGCTCGCCATTTCCTGAGGGTGCGTGCCTGAAGGGGCGTGCCGATCCTTGGTGACGGGATCGGTGACGGGGGCTCGGTGACGGGGCTATGCGACGCCGCCCGTGCGTGCCGCCGTTACCTGTCCCGGGGCGCCCCTCATCCATAACGCGCCAGCTCAGCGGTCAGACAGGCCACCGTGGCCAGGTTTTCATTCTCCTTATGTCACCGTCGATAGAGACAACCGGAGAATCGCTGGAATGCCGACGACTAACGATAAAGCCAAGACTTGAAGTATAACAAACGAGCGCGTCGATGTAAGTGACTCGTACTATCGAAAATGGATTTTATCACAGCGCCCGATCCGGCGGCAGCGGCGGCGGCTCTGGCTGGGTGCCATGACCAAAGCCGGAGTTGGCCGTCTGTCGAGGGCGCGCCGCTGACGAGCTACACTAATTAATGAGATAGTACTTACAATAAACAGAGCAGGAGGAATGTGAGCGGCGGTGCCGGCGGCGGCCGGCCGAGCACCTGCGCGCCGGCCGGCCGCACCTCCGTCTTCCTCTCGCCTCTCGGATGGCCGGACGGCTCATTAGCATGCTCGGCGGCTTAATCAGCCGGACATGCTGCTCAGCGCGCTGATACGGCGCTCAGCAGCGCGGCGCGCGGGCAGCAGCGCGAGCGACCGGTGAGAGGGCGCGGAATATACCGTCGAGGGCACGTAATATACCGCAGGGGGCACGGAACATACCGTACAGGGGCACGGAATATACCGCAGGGGGGCACGGAATACCTATACGACTGGGAGTAGCAGCAATGTATTGTCGTAGAATATAGAGTATGCCGCCGGGAAGAACACGGAGCATACCGTTGAGACTAGGAGCACGCCCACGGAGTATGAATATCGTTGAGAGGCACAGGGAACACACAATCGCCCCTCTTGCACATACCTGTCCCGTCGAATCACTGTCACTACCACTTGTCGGCTAATAATGCCATTTGCGTCCCGGTGCGATCAGTGACCAAATCGCAACGCATGACTCTGGTGGCGTCGGCTTCTCTGCCTCCAACAGCACGGCTAATTACGTCGTCTATCACGATTGACATCTACTACCTGCAGCCCACGGAGCTGTAAATGAGGCCGTGCGCACTGTAAGTCTCCCCGACCGGCTTATCGCCGAGCCGTTGGTGACATGTGAGCTGTAATGTACCGATAATGTCACAACATATGCATCGTGTCATTGGTTCCTGCTGGGAGCTGGTTACGAGCGACGCAGTATGGTGGCATGACAGAATGACAGTTGGTGTTATCGGACATCATACTTATCGGTGTTGATGTCGCGGAGCTGCTTAGCTCACCCGATTGCATACAGCTTTGAGCTATCAGTCTGTGCTTCGAACTACCGTCTTTGCATACTGTCATTTCAGTGAGCTCTGCTCTTGTGTCCCTGCTTTCGCTGCTCTTCGCTGTGTCCTGGGAATCGTGTATGTCCTTATCGTATCACTTTATTGTAGTTTGTGGCACGCCCTGTCCTGAACCGTCTCTTGTTCTGCTCATCTTTGTTCAACCCTTTCACTCTATCGGTGGCTGTGCCCAGCTGTGAAACAGTGGTAGGCACTGGCTCTGCTCCGCGCAGCAGCGGCTGGCGCAGCACCATCACCAGCTGCTGCTGCGGCTGCTGCTGCTGCTGCTGCTGCGGCTGCTGCTGCTGCTGCTGCTGCTGCTGCTGCTGCTGCTGCTGCTGCTGCTGCTGCTGCTGCTGCTGCTGCTGCTGCTGCTGCTGCTCACTGTTGTGACAGGTGCGGCGGCTGCTGCGACTGCCTTATGCCGCCATAGCTCAGCTGATGGCCATTGTCCCCGGCCGGCGTCACGCCGCAGTCGCCACCGCCGCCGCGGGCGCACCCTCCGCCCCTGCACATTATTTATTCCAGACATTTTTCACGCCACATTCGGACAAAATACGCTATCTGTGCGGCATCTGTGCAGCTCGCAGCGTGTGCGCGCCCATCGCCGGCCGATGAATGAGGCATTAATTAGCAATCAGCCTGATGCATCGTCGGGCTCGGTTACCGCTGTTATCACACACGGTATTAGTTATCGGCGGCTGAACGTCGGCGAACAGCGCTCCGCGCCGGCCAGCCACTCAATTACCGACTGGCCGGTCAAAACCCGGCGCACCGCGCTGCGCCTGACTGCAGACCATATTTTAATTAGACGATCTCTATCGGGGACACGTACGCAGTCGGGAGAAAGCGTGGGCGGCCGGCGGCGACCGGCCGGTGGTGCGGAGGGCACGGGGAAGGCTGCAGAGGCTGACACAGAGTCATGTAGAGCGGGAGGGGACACTGCAGAGGGACACTCCGACAGTCGCGTCTGCAGTCTGGCCGGACTTTCACAGAGTCAAATCGACTTTTGTACGCACCTATGATACAGCACGAGGAAGAAACTGTGGCATTAACAGTCAAACCGCAGTATAAGATGGGTGCGTCAGGACGGCTCACAGTCCACGCATCAGACAAATCAGCACTCTGGTTGACAGACAGATTAAGTCGAGGCACACAACTGCCGCAGCTGTCCTTTCAATACCATCCGGCATCCAGACCTTCAGTCCCCAGCAGCAACGCCCATCCCTCTCCTGTAGCCAGCAGCAGACGACGTCAGCAGCCGATACCGTCAGACCGTGTCCGGCTGACGCACGTGACGGCACCACCAGTGGCGGCACGATCTACGGCATGTTTCAGGCTTAGTGGCCTGCTGCCGAACGCCAGTTCCGCCCATCATACGAGCATGACGCTGAGAATTTAATCGCCCAGCTCGTGCGCAACCGAATGCCATGCATTGCTATGTCTGGTTGCCGATGCAAATACGCTCAGCATCTAATGCAGCTGTCAATCTAATGGCCATTATCATCAATCTGTTTGAACAAAGCACTGCTGGGTACCTGCACTGTCCTTGGTGCGATCTCCATTCATCGACCATCGTCGGGCGGTGCACAACTGCCACCGCCCCACCGCCCACCGCCCCACCGCCCCACCCGCCCCACCGCCCCACCGCCCCACCGCCCCACCGCGCCGCCCCACCGCCCCACCGCTACACCGCCCGAGGACCTCTGGCCCTTGCAGAGGCACACAGCCGGATATGCACGATTACACCCGGCTCTCAGATCGGCGAGGAAGATGTTGAGCGAGCGATGATCATCACATTCGCATACTGAATGTGCCGAGCCATCCCTTCGTACACTTGGATGTGCCAATACGCCCCTGCACGTAGGAGCGACCGCGCTGGTCGCAAAGGTAGCTGATTCAGTGAGGTCAGTGAGGGCAGTATGACCGAGCGCTAGGCGCAGATTTGGACAGGTCCAGGCGTCAAAACCATAAATTCAGAAACGGCGGCCGTCCTGATTCAGCCCGATGACGTATCGGTCAATTCTCAGCTGGCGTGTGGGACCGAGCAGTCCTGAGCGCGAGCTCTGAGATCTGATCACGGCAGCTGACCTCTCGCAGGCCCGAAGACGGTCATCTCTTGGTGAAGGACGGCGTAAGGATGGGAAGGCGGCGCCCGGTGCTCGCTCTATATGTCACGGACCCAGAGGTGACGTATGGGTCCTCTCGCCCGAGTGGACATCCCTGCTGCCCACCGAGGCTGGAGAGGAGATCGGCTACGGAAGAACTCGGGGTTGGAGGAAGGGTCGGGAGGTCGCGTAGCCTGGCAGGTGTCAGGGTCATCGCGGATGATGAGATGACCAGTGATCGTGTTGGGAATTGCCAGCTCGTTGGATATCTCTCGGTGAAACGGTGTAAACAAGGGAAATTTGTTCCTGTACTCAGTAGTGTACGCAGTATATAGGTAGTTGATCGTCAAATATCGTTAAACATACGGTGGTGAGTATTCAGAGTACGAGTACACTGCACACGCCACACACTAACATGCGTATGCACCACACAAGCAAAGGTTCCCGCCCATAATATAGCAATGCAGAGCACGGGCAGATTTGAAAGTGACCATATAATATAATTACGGTAAGCAAAGACGTCTGCGTCTCTGTAAGACCCCTAGCCACACACCTTCAGGCTCTAGGAAGATACACTCACACAAAGGTGGCTGTGGTGACGGCTTGTTACTTATTTTCGGAGGTGTTCCTCTGGAGTCTGGATCCCTGTGCCCCGGGTCCCCGTATCTTCCGCCCAGACGGACGCTGCTCGATCAT
Organism: Amphibalanus amphitrite; assembly: GCF_019059575.1. NCBI lineage: Eukaryota > Metazoa > Arthropoda > Thecostraca > Balanomorpha > Balanidae > Amphibalanus > Amphibalanus amphitrite. The sequence goes on along the minus strand of NW_024882544.1, from coordinate 69,501 downwards.
GGCTCTATTACGGATAACGACCGAGCTATTGGCTCCCGTGGAGTGGCTCATTAGGGAGCAGCGCTGAGCTACCGACGCGACGCCAGAGTCCGCGGGCGGCGGTTTACGAAGGGAGGGAGGCATTGCTGCCGGCTCTCTCTCCTGAATGACTCAGTAAGTCAGCCCCCAGCAGCCAGCTCGTCCCTGCTGTTTTTTTATTATCCTCTGCTCTACTTTGCTCTTCTTTCCTCTTATCTCTACTCTCATCCTCTCTCATTTTCTCTCCTTTCCTCCCTTCTCCTCTACTCCCTTTTCTCTTCTCCTCTCCTCCCTCCTCATCCATCTCTCTTTCCCCATCTCTCTCTCTCTTTCCCTCTTCGTCCCTTCACCACGAACACCATTCTCTCCTCCCTTCCTAGCTCCTCAACCTCCTCTCTCCCAGAAACCCCAGAACACTGAACACCCACAATACCCACCGACTATTTTTTCCAGATCATAAATCAGGCTGAAGGTTTTTTCGTCACGAAACCACTTAGAAAGCCTGATTAGCTGCGTTAAGAAGAGTCATTTCGATCCACAAAGCGTCTCCGGACTGGCCAGAAATACGCCGTGCCGACGGGGGGTGGCTGGTTACCCGGGTCGCGGCGCGGCCGGCGCTCTCCTCTCAGTGGGGTGCCGCCTCACTGGAAATCGGTCGGCATAATTAAATTGTTGGCTCTTTATTAAATGTAACACCAGAAAGGAGAGCTGCGGCGTCTAACGTACGGCCGTTATTTACAGACTCGTACCCAATTAGCCGGTGAAATATAGAGCGGTGGCATGCGAGCGGACGGGCCGCGCCGCCCCGCCGCTGCTGCCACCTGGGGGCGGAGTTGGAACTGCCGTCGGCAGTGTGCTCCAATTAGGAGTGGTTAGCGCGGCGCGGCGGCCGGCTGCGGCGGCGGACGTGCTCGCTGGGGCCCTGCCGGCCTGTGGTCGAGAGGCGCTGCCAGCGAAGCGACGGTACCATTCGGAGCCGCAGCGGCGGCAGCGCCCTGTCATCACCGACCAGAGGGTGGCGCCACAGCCGCCGATGACGACGATAACTCGCGTGTCGTGCGCAGGCAATATCATTCCGTCTTGTTTATTACCGTTGTTTCTGTGTCTGGCTACAGCATAAAGATATATTAATAATTCATCGGCCGTATGCCGACAAGGGCTCGTCTAGATCCGCCATAGATTTCAAAGAAGTGCAGGATTTTCCATTATGGTTTGGTTTTGAGGTCGTTACATCACTTTTACGGCGAATATTGCAACAGATCCTGTTCCCATAAATCACAAACGTTATTGGTTTTCTCGCTTTGATATTCATGCTTCCCCTATTTCCATCATTTTACCTCAATCGTTTATTCCTCTGCGGGCTCTTCTATGCTCCCTTTCTCTGCGCTTCCTCCGTCCATTAGCTCTCTCCTTTCCTTCCTGCCTCTATATCCACGACTCGTCGGCTGCTGCTCTCCGCCTGCCTTTGTCTCAGCCTCACTCCGTCCCTCTGCCCTCCTCCATCTCCCTCTCAGCAGCGCTCTACCCGGGCCACCACAGGGCCCATCATCGCAGCCATCACTGGTCCCCGGAGCACAATCAACAACGTAACCGATCGCACCCACGAGCGCCGTTACCTAATTACAAAAATCAGCCGCACTTCGCCACTTTGTGATCCTATTAGTTGGGGCGATTATGTAAATTCTCCCGCCGCGGCCATTGGTCGGTGAGCTGTTAGCGCGAGCAGGGGACGGGCCTCGGGAGATATGGGCCGGCCGAGCGAGGGACCACGGAACGAGGAGCGAAAGATACAGGGAAGAGAGAGAGAGAGAGAGAGAGAGAGAGAGAGAGAGAGAGAGAGAGAGAGAGAGAGAGAGAGAGAGAGAGAGAGGGAGAGAGAGAGGGAGGGAGGGAGAGAGGGAGGGATAGAGAGAGACGGTGGTGCAGAGAGAAAAGAAGAGACAGAGAGAAAGGAGGAAGGGAAAGAGAGCGCTAGAGAAGCAAACTGCAAAACGGCGCACGTCCTCACAGCAGCCAGCAGGTCCGTCCTCCGACGGAGAATGTGACTGACTGCACGCACAGTCTGAACATTGATGAAATGAGCAGAAAATTCAGATTTCGTCGATCTTTCACGAGCGTCGAACAGTTCCACCACTAGACCTAGAGAGCCTCCACTTGCAGTACGAGGGAACTGGGAGTTGGGACTGAGAAGTGAGAACCCTCACCCCGCACCTTCAGTCGGCAGGCATTGGGGCTTGGGAGAGACCCTATACCTACCTGCAATGAGTTGGAACAACAAGAATCAATTGAGCTACTACTTGCTGCCAGTGGGAACTGTTGCAATCAATGGGAGCCGGTAGATCCCAGTCGAAGTCAGCAGATGCTGCTGATTGCTAAAGCCTCTCCCCCAGTCAATGGTGTCTGGCTATTAGAGGCTCGAGAGCGTGCAGTCACCACTGTGACCTAGGAGAGCCATGTGGGCCCCAACAATGCAGTCACTGGGAGCTGCAAACACCCCTCGCTGCAACCAGAAGTCGGACAGCCCGACGACCGAGCCCGCCGCGGAAACACACCAGTGACAGCGCCATCGGTCACCGCTGCGGGCCCTCTGATGCTGCCGCGCTGCTGTAATTGCGACCAGATTATCTGCCAGCTGCCGTAAAGCGACAGCCCTAAATGCACTCTATAAAGACATCAATGGATTTATTGCACCGCCGTTAGAGCTGAAGTTAGCATCAATTTCTGTCGGTCGGTGCTACTCTTTTCGCCAATCGTGGCCGGCTTACGGTCTGATTGCGGCATTGTTCGCTGAGGGGTCCGGCTGGCTGTGTGAACCTTCTGTCCGTGACTGGATAGGAGCGATATCCGGCGGCGCCCGTAAAAACCGAGTCGACCGAATGGCGTCAGCTCGCCGTACCCTCGGCCCCGTGCACAGCCCATTTGTGCTCGTTACCGTCATTTGCAAATATTATTCGCCATCAGATTCAATTCTTTCAATCTGGGAATCCGGCCGGTGCTGCTGAAAATAGCGATGATTGCCATCGATCGTTTGTGTTCAGTTTTCCCTCAGCCTTTAGCGGTGAGCGGGTGAAATTGGACCCCTTGTGACGTCAGCATAGGTAACGTGAATGTACCACATCAGCTTTGAGGAACTGGTAGAACACTGCCCTGTCAGGCACGGAATAGTCTTGTTGACAGCGGGAGTGTTTTAATGAGGTTAAATAGATAAACAAACAAATAATTATATAAGTTAATGATTGCCAACTGCTTATCACAGGGGAGTATAAAGGTTCCATGAAGCGAGTATCGAACGAAGCATGAAGCAAGTATGATATTCAGTCACGGCCTTTGCAGTACCTATATTTTGGGGCACGTCTTTTATCATTTTCCGTTCCCAAGACTTAAAGGCATTAACGATGGCGGAACGAAGAATCGAAGACGCCATATGTTTCATCATACCTACGCGAAAATCTACCTTTCGCGCCCATGAAAGCTTACCTGATGTGAGTGGACTTAGAAAACACTTGGATCTGATTACATGTAACCATTGTGCACCTATGAGATAAATTATATGATGCAGTAGGTAAATAGGTATGTATGCGAGGTGCATTATATCTGGTGACTCGTTTCCGTACACGTGTGTCCGCTGTGTCCGGACAGGACAGCGGTGTAACAACAGCGCCGCCGGCGGACAGGGCCGCGCCACTAATTGGCGACCCTGCGGCGGTGGCGCGGCCCGCACCCTGAACACAGGACAACACCTCGGGGCGCGGTCCAGCGCGCTCGCGCCACCGTCCGCGACCGACCACTTGGCGCCATTACTGTCCGGCCAAATTACACAGCGGGTTTTGGCGCGGCCGGGCGACAGCTGCCGGTGTGCTCAGTTAGCGCGTGATGAGGGCAGCCGCCGCCCTGGGCGTACCAGGAATGAGCCGCGGGCGCGGAGCGACCCGACCCCGGGCGCCGCCGCCGCCGCCGCCGCCGCCGCCCCCGCCCAGTCAAAGTGCCGCCGTCCCGCTGTTAAATAACGCAAATCAAAACAATGCCGTGATCATTAGCGGTTTGGGCAGCTCTGATTGCGGTAATGAATGATGTCTGGGGCGGCGGAGGACGCTCGGCCGCCCCCGCCCCCGCCCCCGCCTGCGCCTTCAGTCGCCCGAGATTAAAGGGTGTAGGTAAGACGCCCGACCGGCTCCAGCCTCCTCACTGATCAGCCTCGATATTAGTCGTGTGCTTAGCTCCTAGCAGAGAGCCGTAGGGCCTCGACACAGGGCAATGGGTCCGAGTTTCAGTAGAGGGTCATGTCATGGGGGGGGGGGGTAAGGCGGAGTGCTTAACACCTGTGCGCGTTCAACGCTCAGCACGCCAGACGACACTCCATAGCCCTATTTATGACTCAATCAACCTTACAGAACAAGACAAAATATACAAAGCCCTCAGCAAAACCTTTGTTCACCGATGACCATAAATTTTAATTTGTCGTTGCTCCTTCTTGGGAGGTCTCTATTAGGCCGCGCTGTCTCGTAAAAAGGGATTTGGTCTGACATTGTCTCATTTTTCGGCACTAACACCGGCTTTAGCGCGGTTCGAGGATCGGGGTGCCATCAGATACCGGCCGGCCCCCGGACGGGCTACCACACAGGAATGCCACTCCATAAAAAGGAACACCTCTTGGCCAGCAGATATGCGTCGGCCATGCGCATTTGTCACAGCCCTCCACTCCAGGAAGGGCGGCCCGAGCGGCTGCCAGCCGGCGCGTTGGCAACAGCGCGCGCCTGGGAACACGGTGCGTCATCAGGTCAGAGCGTCACCCTGCCGCCATCGGGCCAGCACCGAACAGGTTTGACTCCTGAGCAGCTCGGCACGGCCATACCTATCAGCCGGCGCCGTATGACAAGTGGCCGGGGTCGGCAGACGCCGCGAACATGGACGCTGTCACGGCGCCGCGCCGGCGAGCGGCGGCGCTGTCGGCACAGGGGTGTCGGTGACGGACGGCCCACGTCGGTGACGGGCCATCCGACACGGTAGTGCGGGGACAGAGAGGGTTCTGCGGCTGCTCAGAGACCCGGCCGACTGGTCAGAGCTGTCAGAGCGAGGTGACGGCTGACCATGAGCCACTCGACAACAGCGCTACTCAGTGACGAGCGCATCCAGCCACCTCAGTCACCCAATGTCCCACTGTGGCCATTTGAAGCCCAACCAGCCACCACAACAGTCCAAATTGAATTACTGTGAAATTCGTCAATGGCCGTGAATGGATCGATTCGTTAAAGGGACCCTCCCACCTTCAAAAAAGTTAATGAATTGGCATAAAAGTGATGTAGCGTGAATCACAAAGAGCGAAAATGAACATCTACCAAATTTTACCGGAAAATATTCACCCGTTTTCGAGATATAAGACTTTTATTTTTGTTTACTTTTTGGGAAATCCGCTGTTTCTATGACGTCACATAAAGGTTTTCTTTACGTCGGCATTTGGAAGCAATAGTTTGGTATCAAAGTGCGACAAATATTGCGCGAATGATGCGTTTATCTTATCAAGGTCAATATATGATGGCCAATAAAGGATTCCAGGACAAAGTCTTACGGCATTTCTTCGTATCGCAATTCTTCGTCTGCAAATCTTCGTCAGGGCATTTATTCGTACCTATCGCATTACTTTGTCTCGCACCAGGGTATATGAAAATCGGCTCGCATTTCTTCTTCAACGCAAATATATGCAAGAGTAAGCATTGAGGGACAAATAAATGCACCGACGAAGATTTGTAGACGAAGAAATGCGGACGAAAAATTGTGCTACGAAGAAATGTCATGCGAGGATTCGTTCGGGTACCATGACATTTATGTGATTTCAAAGTCAAGGTTCACAGCTGATCTGCTAAATCAAGCCAAGAATCCAAACTATCAAAAAACTATAAATATTTGTTTGTCTGTCACAGAGGTCTCAAGCAATATAAGGTTGACATATGTTGAATCAAAAATCTACTGCCACAACTCACATCTCCTGCCTTAGTTTATCATTGTTGTTTTAACTTGCTTTCAAGAGAAACAGAAGCCAGTATCTGATATCACTTCAGATGATTGGATGATTGTTTCATGATCTGAGTTCAAATGGAAATAAAAGCAAGATCAAGATGAAACAGGGATTATTGCTGTTAAAGTAGTTTGGCCATGATACAACAAGCACATAAATCATTAGCCAAATCAAATACTGGTTGGTTTGTCAAGATGTTTCTGTCGTCTGTCGAGCTGCTATGAACACTGAACGCTCTCACTCTTACTTTAAAGAGAGTAGTTTAAGTTGAATGGTAGTGAGCTGTAATTAGACAAAGCAGCTATTCAGTGCTCACATCAAGCCAGGCTAGGAAATGGCATCAACTGTGGTGGGAGGAAGCAGGTTCGGCAGCCCTATGTTGTTAACTTCTGTTATGTCTTGTGTTTGATCAACTGATGTTTTCTGCTCTGTTTTGTGCAGTGATAGTAGCAGGTAACTGCATGCTTGTCAAATTATGTGAATAAACGAATTCATAACATTGCATTTTTCTCTCCATGCAAGGAACAAGTAAGATGTTGTAGAAAATGTAATAGAGGGCTGCATTGCTGATTTTGCACTTTATCAGAGCTTTATTTAGAATTGCTTTCCTGAAAGCTACACACAGGCCACAGTGCTGAAATTCACAATGTCATAGCTTTTGGCAGAAAAAAGAAAAGACTTACCTAGGTAAAATTGGCTGAAAGTATGGCAGAGCAGGTCTTGATGCGTATGCCCATCCGTGTGCTTGCCGAAGCCGAACTGACTGCAACACATTTAACTCTGACCCACCATGGTGGCTGGCATATCCTGAACTTTCACCACTCTAAACAAGACAACTTTCAGCCCTCAGCATTGTATTAAAACACTGTACAAAACACTCAAAATTTGTTTCAGTGCCATCCACGGACAACATCAGTCGCCATTCACCAGGCCAGTAAAAACAGAATAGATAATAGCTTCAAACCCATGTAGTCAGAGTTACTAGGTCTGCACCTCAAAACAAAATCCAGGTGACATTCACCACGCCAGTAAAACACAGGTACTTAAGGTAACGTAACAGCTTCAAATCTGGTAACATGTTGGTCGGACTTTACACTACCATATTTACATGGAATAATATGATACCAAACAATAGTGCAACCATTCTGGACAACAAAATTGTATGATAAAATTAATTTAGAATACTCTGGCAGCATGATTTACGAGCACAGGCAGGTGTTACCTACCAGCCTTCTCAATGCTTGTAAAACCAACATTGTAGTTTTGATTTTACCTTACATGATAACACACTTGGCTGCAATGGCACATTTAATTTAATACTGTGAAAAGACCAGTTATAACCACTTCACAAGCACAATTGCACCTCATGCCGACATCCTTTTCCAAAGACAGTCAGCAGCGTCTTTCGTCAAAACTGGAAGATAAATCCCCTTTCAACTGTTAACATCAAAAATATTTCTTCATGGTGTGACTGTGATCTCCATATGGAAACCTTGCAGGAAAAGAATTAATGTCAATTGTCAGCTCTTCAAATTTCTTTGGACTTAAACTTGCAGTACCATATCCAGTTTGCTTTGATATTTTGTTTTTTATTCCATGTTGAAGTTGAACACCAAGCTCCAGATATAGCAGGCAGCTTGATCATCTTCGGCCTTGGTATAATATCAGTCCAAGTTCCAGTGGTGGGTATCTTCTAATATTCAAATTAAAATGAAAAGCAATAGGCTTTCTCAGCGCCGACGACGGATTTCACGTTGATAACAAAGGGAGCTCAAGGTCAGCAAAACTCGGGTTCAAGGAATGGCGGGCGTTGAAATGACTGCTGACGTCATCAACAAACCGCTAATGGTTAAGAGATAGGGACTAAGCTGGTCCCACCCTGCAAGTAAAGGGAAGAAATTTCTTGAACACCATAAAGCTGCGGGGGTTGCGACCAGGATAAATGGTGGTTTCTGAGCCTGGCCGCAAACTTGGCTATCTCAACTCAAAACTAATGTTAAGGTGGGATGGTCCCTTTAAGCAGAATCATGAACAGGCCTTTCGTAATGACGCTGTTCTCTCGTGACGTTTCTCGTTTCCATTACCCCATCACGGCTAGCCACGTGCTGCATTGGGCTCGCAGGGGACGAATTGTGCGCTAGTGTGGCGCAGTGAGGAATATCGCGGCACAGAATGACTTTCGGCTCTACCTGCATAACGCAATGAGCGATAATAGCGCATGAAGTACGGCGGCTGGACGGCTGTCAGCGACCGCACTGACAGTGACAGCGTGACAGTGACTTACCACAAGACTGCTGACCTACCAACCCACCGACCAGGGGACAGACGGACGGAAGGACCAACCAACCGACGGACAGCCGACCGACCAACCGACCGACCGACCGGCCAACCAACCAACCCAACAACCAACCGACCGACCAACCGAGCGCTGGCACTACTGCGGAATACGATCGGCCTTGCCGCCTCCTACTTAATTATGTGTAATTTCCCGAGCATAAATCTTCATATGCACAGCTGGCGGCACGGCCGCGCAGCGCAAGGCCAGGCTGCGGCCGGTGGCGGTGCGCCACTGACGCCGCAGTGCGCCGTTGTTCGTCTAGGGTCCATCCTATCCCGTTTATCAATAGTGGCGGATGGTCGAGTGGCGGTAGCCATTGGTGGATGATACATACTCGTAGTGAGCTATGCCATTATCGGCAGGCGGCGAGTGGAGCTACCCCCGGCCGAGCAATTATACACGTCGGCCATACATGGAGAACGGCCGATTAATATAGACGAGGTCATCAGAGAGGTATAAGTGAGGGGCGAGATCGGTCCGATGATCAATTGCCGCTCTCTGGTCGATGGTGATACAGCGGTGGACACTTGGTCACTCGAGGTCACCAGAGGTCCCTAGAGGTCACCAGAAGTCACCGCCGAGCTAGTCACCTGCAGAGATCCCCAGAGGTCACTAGAAGTCACCAGAGGTCACCAGAGGTCACCAGAGGTCACTGCTGGTCACCGGTCACCGCTAGTCATCAGAGGTCACTTAAGGTCACCAGAGGTCACCAGGTGTCCCCAGAAGTCTCCAGAGGTACCCATAGGTCACCAGAGGTCACCATTAGTCATTCGACGGACACTATTGCCAGTGTCGTTTTTTGCTCAACGTTAAATGCAGACATGCATGTCGTAATCATTGCCGCGTTGTATCAAATCTTTGGGCTGGTACACATGGAGCACGGTCGAAAATAATGACCTTACAACAGAAGATCACCGATGACAAGGGAAACGAGCAGCGAGGCGTGAAAGGCGCAATGAATCCAGCCAGAAACGCACATTGAATCGTCGATATGTATTAAATATGGTTGGATGACATAATTTTAAGAAGCACGAGTCGGAATGCAGCTTACAAGTACTTTGATCTGTAAGCTTCTTTGGTGATAGGATTGAAATGGGCCTGCCTAACACCGTTAGAAGCAAATAACAGGGACGGAGCACGCATAACTGATGGGTTTATTTCCGCCTGCCTTAGCGGGTGTAAGTTAGCGCGGACGATGCAAATTTAATCGCAGCTCCTGCACCCACCCGCATATCTTGAGCCAGCTCAAGTAGCTAAACAATTCAAATCACCAGCTATCTTCATCAAATAGCAGATAGATTCTTCACCGCTGTTTAAAACATTCCAGCTGGAAAAATCTCAGCAAAAACTTACCTCGCGTCGGGACTTCGAAATATGCATCGCAGAACACAGCAAGAAAATAATCTGTTTACCAGGAATCATAATCGACTCACAATATCCTCGATGTCATATCAGACAGACATGAGCGCCGACAAAAACGCTCGGAACGTACCAACAGACGTCTTTGTTTCCGAGGTGGACGCGTCGTTTTTGCGCCACGCCGCGCCGATCATTGTCTCCGATACGAGCCTGAGGCGCCACTGAGTCTACATATATGTCCAGACTGGACATCAGCCATCAGGAAGTGCATAACTATGCATAAAGGGACGATCATGTGCGATTATGACAGCTTCATTCTCAAACACCGCAGTGCTGGTAGTGGAAAGTTGACAGTTTTAACACTGTTATGCACTGTCAGTGTGCGATGCACAATACCTCTATTTTTGAGGATTGAAGTCAATGATCTTTTCATTTTTTCATGTTCATCGGAGGACAAATGTGTTGAAGTCAGCCTCGTAGGCTGGATTACATGTAGCTCACTGAATTTATCACTTTGGTCACTGAAAAGAAGACTGATCCTGAGCATTACCCGAATAAAGCACATCATTCCATGAGTAGTTCATTTTAGATAACAAATTACTTTAACGCATTAACACAAATCTGGCGTCTTAAGTTGACCAATGGATTATTCTTGTTCCCTTAGCACATTCAAATAATTAAATTTCGAAACCTCAATGTGCTGCGACTCCCGTTTTAATGTCATGTGTCTCATCACAAAATCCATTTATCAAACTACAAGCCACTCTCAGAAACAATTACACCTGCTCTCGATTGACCGGTGGTTCCGTTTGCCGCGCGATTTCCATAGTGGCACCGTTTGGGCCGGCACTGATGGGCCGGTCGTCACCTTCCCCGGTGCTGTTTACTTTGGTGATGGCTTTATTTTCATAATCACCGGCGCTGATGAGGCCCCGTTAACCAGTATTACCAAATCATGTATTAATTTGTCATTTTCTCGGCGCCAAACCAAACCCACGAGGCACCCATCGCTCATGAATGCAAATATCGATTTAAATGCATATCTTCCGGTCCTTTGTGGCACTGTAATATAAATTGTGATGAGGTAGACTGGCCAAGGAAACCATTATACACGCGCTCACCAGCCCAAATTAAATATTTCATAAGGCGCTGAAGTGAGGCAATAATCGGTCGGTGCGCCGTCGAAGTGTGATGACGTCACGAGCCGCCCCGTCGCCGGGGGCTGTTTTCTGTCGGCGCGGGCGACCGATAAAGATTAGTTGGAGGCTGCACTGTTGATAATTAAAGCCCGAGGGCATGTCAGCGCCTGAATGAAGGCTGAGCGGGGATAGAGTGCTCTGTGATAACAGTGGTTTTGAAAAATGCTGAAATTGGCATTTATCACCTCGAAAATAAAGCCATTCACTAGCAAGCAAGCAGGGTAGTAACAAATGACTAAAAGCAATTGCGTAATTTGATATTTTTTGATAAAAACATTCTTAATAAAAAGCACTCACGCCAGCATACAATAAAAGAAGCAACCTTTCAATTTACAGGCTCTTCAAGTCTTCATAGCTGAGACAACTGATATTGAGCACAATGTCCCGAACCAGGTCCAGCCAGAAACGGGTGAGGTAAACCAACCTTAGGACGTGGGACCACCTTCGGTCCGGCCCTCCACATCGCCCCGGCTACATCGCCCTCCACATCGCCCGACTACTTCGCCCTCCACATCGCCAGGCTACATCACCCTCCACATCGCCCCGGCTACTTCGCCCTCCACATCGCCCAGGCTACATCAGCCGTTTTCACGACGGCCATCTGGTACACATTTGGTGCACATCTGGTGCAGATTAGGTGCAGATTTGGTCAAATTAGGTTCAGTGTGTCCCTTGGTAGCTATCAGCTAGGGTTGCACTAATTGCTGCCTGCTTTGTCATATTATCAGAGAGTATCATCGATTAAAGGAAGGGTGCCACCTTTTGGACACAACGCAGTTTTTACAAGATTAGCCTCACATGAACCTAAAAACCGGCTTCACTTACCTATGCTCGAGACGGTCAGCATTGAATCCGCACGTGAAGTTATCATTTGCGAGTTTTGCTGCCAGCATTCGGGCAGGCAAAAATCTTCAGCACTATTTCCTCGTCGTGTTAAGGGTATTTTATAAAACATGAAATCAGCAAAGGTATGTATAAAAGTTATACTTTTGAAGCATGTTTTATCATTTTGAAAGGGTATATTTTTTCTTTATGGTATACACTTAAGTTTTAAAATTTTAATTGGGAAGTTTTTCTAGTAAGTTGCATGAAGGGTGAAGGGTTCCATAGATCTCTTAAGCATTGTAAAGGAAAAACCTTTACTCGACTTATTTGATGGTGGCAAATATGGCCAACAGTTACCTACTTGGTTACCTACAACTTAGTTCAAATCATGTTATCTTCTTCCTTTTTATTTGTTCATCTTTTTGTCTCAGTTGCGCCATCAATGCAAATGGCAGAATGATATGTTGCCATGACAACAGGATATGCCAGCCGTCCTAGCTGCCACATCAAACGACCTTGAGTTGTAGTGGTGATATAAACAACGATCTTTTTTTTGGCCAATGTATTAAATGCAATGTTTCGGTTTTTTGTATATTGTGGACGCGCTAACCACGTCTAAAAATTCAAATAAGTAAAATAGATTCATAGAACAAAAATTTCGGAAGGTGGCACCCTTCCTTTAAAACACTGAAATAAATTCATGATATAAAGATATTTGCTGTAAAATAGATTAGCTGCAGATTTGGTCAAATTAGGTGCACTCGCCGGATGGACCGTCGTGAAAACGGCTACATCGCCCTCCACATCACCACTCTGTCCCTGCTACATCGCCTGGCTACATGAAGACCGACTGCCTGCGTCGTCTGGTGATTTTACCTCACTATGCCACTCAGTCCGCGCTTCAAAGCTAGTTTTGTAGACTGGATACAACACTCTGCTACACGTCTGGCTACATCAGCCCGCCACATCACCCGGCTTAAATACCGTTCCATATTGCCGTCGGCGTCGCCACCTCCTAGCTATCCGGCTGTTTTTCAATAGAAAAACACAATTCTAACGAATAGTGTTTGTCTATTTCAAACAACCTGCGGTTACACCGACTGGCGACTACCTGAACCGTACCGAACGTCACGAAAATCTTACCAACAACATTGGAGTCGTAGCTCGCTACTGGCACGCACCCTGCATGGTTGGTTTTGAACAGAGCTGACAGGGTCACATGTCCAGCTCCAAATCTCTATGTAATGTTGAGGGAAATAGCCGTGTTTTACAAGCGTGTGAAACTTGTAGGAAAATTCCGCTACCTGAGATTAGCTTCGGATTACTAGTTAACGCGATTCCAAATTGAATGTAATGAATTTCAAAATATAAGTAAAAAGTATAAAAATAGTTAAATCACGGCTTTCATCTAGCATTCACGGAACAGTTGGTAGTGGGTTGAACATTACGACGTCGGACGTACTATATACGGCAGCAACAATGCAGGTGAAGAATATGATATGGAGTTTACGATCATGAAAAACAGTGAAGTTTTACCTGCAACAATACATTGCAAAGATCTTTCCAAAGACCTTTCTGGTCAGTTTCAGTATCAGTTACCTATATCTTCAAACTGGCTCTGTTAAGCCCACAAGCGATTAAGTACTGAACTAGGGCTATTTTTTATTTGACACTTTTTGGTCTTAGTTCAGTGACCCATAGCCTGAATAACGACAGTCCCGTGTTGAAGTAAACGTTACGAGGGCAGCAGCTGCGTGCGCAATGGAGCACAATGAGTATAGGCGGCGGAACGGGGAGGGCGCCGGGGCACCCCTTTGCCCCCCTTTGATTTTGGCATTTTTACCTTAGCCCTATGGGCGTTGCATGGAAAGAATGGGACCAAAAGTCGGCAGTTAAGTCCCTTAACACGCGCAGTGGAAGGGTTGCGAGTACTACGCCCAGTGGAAGGGGGGGGGGGCGGATGTCGCCCCCCCTAAGATCTCAGCTCCCACTGGAGCTAGAAAGACGAAATTTGGAGGGTGGGTGGAGGCCATGGGGAACTCTGTTGTGTGTGAATTTCCTGACCCTAGGTCAATATCTTCAAGGTCAAATGAGGTCAAATATGGTCAAATCTGCCATATTAGCGACTTTTTTGCGCTTACACGCCGATAACTTAAAAAGTTACCGGCTGATTTTTTTAAACTTTCACTATACGAAAGAGCAAACATTTTTGAGTATGTATGGTGAATTTCTAGATAATCCAACAATAAATGTGGCAGTTAGAAGCCTGCTAAGGGTAAGATGTCGCCGGCTGAAGCGGCATCGGCCGACGCGGGAAGCGCGGCAATCACAATTTTGTGTTTACACACTCATAACTCAAGTTGTTACTGGCCGATTTTCAAAATTCTTTAACCATATGATTGCCTGTACATTTCTCAGTCTTTTCACCGAATTTGACGCGAATCTAATATAATCAGCGGTAAGGAGCGCGATGTAAAGACGGAACCGTCCCGCCCCGGCACAGTCTACAATTCAGGCGGCGCGTAACGGCTAGCGCCGGCCGCCGCGCCGCCGCGCCGCCGCGGCGGCAGGATGTTTGACTTTACACCGCTATTACTAGAAAAGTTGTGAACCGATTTTCTAACTTCTTGCACGAGAAGATCTGCAATTCAATTCTGGACAGGTAGCCGAAATTGCACATTGATATTATGCTTACGGCGCGAGTTATTGGCGAAAAACAGGAGGGGTGGGCGAAATCCGCCCCCCCTTCCACTGCGCGTGTTAATTGAAGGTGTTCCGCCACTACTGACAATAAGTACAAATAGTTACTCACTTGCCTTTGCTTGTTAGGCATAGTAAGAAGAAAACAATATTTTCTGACTAAAAAGTAAGGGGGTAGGAAAGAAGTTCCCGACATCCGTGTATCATCGCAACAGAGAGACGTATGTGGACACTGATCATGGAATCGTTCACCTGCAAGCAGCATGTAAGGACGAATGCGTATCATGCTTAGTACAGAGAGTACGTACGTATTCTGATAGTCGTAGCCTTTGTTTGAGACAGGCTCGTTTCTCTTGGATAGCTATGCTGACACGCTATGCCTGGTTGATAACGTATAGCTTTCAAGATAAAGTAATGAAGAAACGTCATTTTATGTTAATGTCTACCCGAATTCAGAAAGCTTTTCGGTTCTCATGCTTGAACAATAGCTCCACGAGACAAGCTCTGACCACTATCAGCCGTGCTCTGACTAAATTCACCATATGACGCATTTGTCATATTCAAATCAGGCGACATTGATTTGTGACTCCACAAAAAATGGTCATAGAGAAGGCTTTGGGAGTCGAAGCCCGCGCCACTCCCATCTCCGCACGACGACTGGGCGGGAACCTTGGGTGCTCTAAGGACGCTTCAGGTCAACCTTAGAGGCTATAGTCACACTGGGCCTTTCTGGATCGCTCCATGCAGATACGGAAGTCACCTCGAGGTGCTCTGCTGGAGGAGTCCCTTGATGGCCCTCTGGGAGCTGCTGCAGCTCTCTGGGAGTCTCTGCAGCTCTCTGCGGGTTACTCCGATGTTCTCCGGGCTGCTGCCAAGGCCCTGGGCTGCTGCAGCAGCCTCTCGATCCGGCGCTGTATAAAGCCGTCACCGGCGATCGACAGGCAGTCTCCAGTGGAGCTGACGTGATTTGTGTGCGCTCCGCCGGGGCAGCGGCCCGTCGCCGCTCGCACCCGCTCACGCCCTGTAATGAGGCTATCGATCAGTGTCGCGCCGGTTGCAGATGCGATTTCGATTGAGTCCATCACACAGAGAGAGGTGCGGGTGCCGTCCGAGGTCGGCCCGACACGCACCTGCCGCGCCGGGATGAACGCATACGGCTGGCTGCCGCGCTCAGATGAGCGCACAAGGCTGACTGCCGTCCAGCCCTGGATTGTCCAACAGTGGTGGTGACGGTCAGTCATCAACAGACATCGCCGATCGTAAGAAGGGCTGACTTGGTCGAATGAAGAGGGGTTCAGCTAATCAATGATCCATCAAACTGTGGCTGGTCAACACACTTCCTGCACAGCGAATTCTTCCATTGGAACGTTGCCCTATCTCCTGATATATGTACTCCTGGCACAAGTCCAGCTCGTCGACCATGACTGCTAAATTTTGTCACATTTGTGAGGACAAAGTGGCGCTGTACTGCCACGTCATAGCCGCCGGGCTTTAACTCAAACCTCAGCAACCAGCTGGATATGAACTGATCTAACAACCCATTGGCGGATGGCAACACGGGCGCGGCACACTGATGTGCACATCAGTTACGTCGGAAATCAGCTCCCTCGAGGGCGCCGGCCGCGCCATGTTTCGGGCGTGACCGCGACGGCGACAGCGGAAGGGATGGGACCGGCACTTGGGCCGATCGGGGCGGCCAGATACCTTTGGACTGCGACAGGTCTTCGGCTTCATATGCGCATGTCGCTAAATTCAATCGTGAATAACTGAATACTGATGGTGAAAATTTGACGATCTGCCATCAACATGCGGCACAAATCTGCATCGGCCCATTTGTACACGCAGGCGGCGATTGTCGTCCGGCCGGCTCCCGTGTGCGCGCGGCCCGATAACAACACCTGGTTATGTTGGAATACGTGAAACGGTCATTCGTTTTGTGGCACCATCTGACGGCTCATCGCGCTCCATCGCGCGCAGGATCCAGGTGTTACGAGCGCCCAGCAGCTCCAAGGAGCTCAGACGGCCGCCGCGCGTGACAGTGATGGGCGCCGTGCAGGGCGCATGGGACGGCGGCGGCCGCGGCTGCGGCGAGCGGCCGCTCTCTCTGGCCCCGACCTGACCGGCCCTCGGCCCCGACCGCCACCGCCGTCTCCCGGCCTCCGTTTCCGCGCCGCGATCCTGCCGTTCTCCCCTCGCTCTTCCGAGAACGCTCGGCGTTCTCGGGAGCCGGCGGCGCGGCGCGAAGCGTGCCTGGCTACGCCGCATTCCAGGCGAGCAGTCAGTAAACATTCCGGGGGCGACGGGACGCTGGTCCGATCACACTAATCGGCTGTGTTTTATCCGCGCATCAGCCGGCCGGCCCGCGCCGCCGGCGCCGAATCACAAGGGCGCATATTAGCAGATGTAAATGATACATAAACGGGCGAGTGGGCGCCATCGGTCGGTGTGGATTATACGCCCGGTCAGCGCGCTGATGGACGAGGCTACCGGCTGCCGAGCGGCGCCGCCGGCCGACCCGACCCGCTCAGCGCCCGGCCGGGGCTCTCACTGGCGGTCACAGCGGTAAACGGGAGCGCTGAAAACTGCGGAGGAGCCTTATCCTCCAGCAGTGTCAGCAACTTCAGTAACACGACCATGTTCAACCATACCAGGCCGCCCCTACCCGTTTCAGCGCGCACAGCCGGTCTGTGTGCTCGTCTCGACTGTCGGACAAGGAGCGGGTGGCGCCGGGCCGACCGGCAGTGTCGCTGCGCCCGAGCCGCCGTGTCGCTGCGCCCGAGCCGCCGTGTCGCTGCGCCCGAGCCGCCGTGTCGCCGCGCCGGTCCGCCGCCGTGTGGCGAGCGGCGACAGCGGCCGCTGCACCGGCGACGCTCATTGGTCGGCTGCAGCGCGGCGTTCCGCTGATTTATTGTGACAACCAATCAATTTATAGAGTTTTAATCTGGCGTCGGGTAGTTAGGGCCACTCAGTGCTGGCATCCGGCCGGTCTTAATCAGCGGCGCTCGGCGCGAGGAGCGAGGAGCGATGGACGCCGCGCGCTGTCCCCGCCCCGCTGCGGCACCCGACGGCACCCGACTGCACCCGACGGCACCGGGCGGAACAGAAGAGCATTGCGCGGCACACAAGAAGAGCGCAGGATGGTATCGGACAGTGCAGAGAGACACAGGCAGGATAACATGCCAAACGAAAGCGAACAGTACCGAGCGGGACGTAAGAGGCGGAAGCAAGCAGCTGCGGGCGGCTCAAAAGAAATCACTGGACGACAACAGACGGCATTGCAAAAGACAGGACGGCACGGGACTCTTTTTGTAACTTCCTTACGGGCTTGCGATGAGGAGCTTTGCATCTCCTTGGAAGCTTTTACTTTAGGAAAAAGTGGAAATCCTCTTTTCCAACTCCCTCATCTAGCTCTAAATTTGCATCTCTATAGGGTGCCATGATCGGCCTTAGAACGTCATGGTGTAGAATCCTGCTGACTCTATACACCGGTGATCACTGAGCAAGGAAGTACTTACGCGTCATGATCACTGACCAAGTCTCTATTTATCCACCGGTTTACGACACACTTGTGTCACCGCGACAGACCAGGATGAGTTTAGATTTTCCGGGAGGAGGCGGCACATCCCCACCGGACGTGACAACCCAGTCGCCACGGCGTGTTTTTCCAGTAACACCCGGCCACGCCGTGCGGTCTGCTCATCGTGCTGCTATCTCGGCTCGGGCACTATCGGTGGGTGGTCACACCTTATTCGGTCACGGTGGTATAAAGCCGACCATACGTGTCGCTATATCCGTCGAGTTACGGGGGTGTCGGCTGAGCGCCCGGTGCCGACCGCTGTCACCTGGCCGGCAGGCGGTGAGTCACGCTGTCTCATCGTGAATAACTGAAGACTACAGTGTAGAGTCACGTAGTCTCACATTAGGAAAGCATAGGTATAGACCAAACTATCTCATAGAGAAGGACCGAGGAAGTAGTTAGCACGGAGCACTGAGCATGACTGTGATGTCATCATGTCGCAAATGAAAAGGAAGAGTTTATTCATAAATTTCTGGCTGAACGGGACGAAATTGCTTCAGAGAAGGTCTTGGCCAGTATATGCCATAGACCTTATGTGCCAGTATATGCCTACAGCAGGCCGCTAGGTTAGCATCCTCATTCCTCAGCAGTCAACAGGACGGATCAGCCAACTCAGCGAGGCAGGCCGGCTGGCACACCGTTCTGTAATTACAGGTCAGCAGCGGCGGCGGCGCTTCCACCGTCAGATCGTCCAGTACCGAGAATTCTGGGCGGCCTGTTGTACGTACACTGTGGAGTGAGCAATATGCAGAGTCGCTTTTCCTCGCTACGTCTGAGTCAGATCGAGGTAAGGCAAGGCACGGCATGGTCGGCATTTATTGCTCCTTCCACCTTCATTGGATTTTTTCAGGGCTGACCCGAGACTTATCTGGCCGATAGCAATCAATAGGTCTGTATAGGGTGTAGGGCGTCACAACAAATAAATTTCTTTCTTCTATGATAACAAATGTTCGATTCAGCTATACTATTTCGAAGCGTATCATAGCGACGCATATTCATACCTATTCATAAAGTAATTGCAAACAGCGCTCTCAGCTCGCTAAAATTCTTTGTAATCTTGGCAGCCGACTGCTGCATATTGTCAGCTGCTTGCTGCTGCACCTGCTGGACCAGCTTTATGTTTGTGTCGCCCACCTCACGCCCACCCATACGAGTATAACGTGTCGCCGCTGTCATACAGGAGCCGGTGTTTTTAATCAGCAGCCCGGTGGAGGGCGCGGTCGGGCGTATTTGGAATTTCCGACCTCGACGAGCGTCTGTGGTAGAAAACCACCACTTTGGTAGGGGAAACTACTGCTGTCTGCTACCGTTTGCACTGCATGTCTCGCTGTAGTTGCGACCGATTGCGACATCTATGCAAGTCAGCAAGGGTACGTACCTTAGTGATATACGTACTTTATAATTTACGTACTTTTTCGATGCGTATTTTCTCCTTTGACGTACTTTTGTCTAGGTATACGTACTTTGTACTGTACGTACCTACCTCTGCGATACGCCTACTTCTGTCCTTGACGCACTTATTCCATACGTACTTTATACTCGACGTAGGTACTTTTGCGATACGTACTTTTGCCCTTGACGTACTTTTGTCCATACGTACTTTATGTTGTACGCACTTTTACGACTGCTTTTGTCCTTGACGTACTTTTGTCCATGCGTACTTAATAATGCACCTATACGTACTTCTTCGATACGTACTTTTGTCCTTGACGTACTTTTATCCATTCGTGCTTTATCCGTACGTACTTTTGCCATGCGTACTTTTGTCCTTGACGTAGTTTTGTCCATGCGTACTTTATACTGTACGAACATTTGCGATACGTACTTTTGTCCTACGTGCCAGGGGCGTCGCCAGATTTTCGACAGGGGGGATGGATCGGCCGACTAAAAACCCAAAATTAGGTATCGTTACCGTACTTTTTCAGGCCGATGCACTATCTGTTCAACGATACTGGCCTGAATTCCTACGCGGTACGCGTCTGAAGTATTCATTTTTACACGGGTAACCAGAGCCTCCGGTCTTCTATCCATTGACCTATAATAAGTAGGGGAGAGCGGGGTCAAATGTAACACGGGGCAATTGTAACAGTGTTAATAACTCATAAACTTACCAATAGAATGAGCTGATGTTAAGACCGAAAATGTGTAATTCTATACTGCCTTTCCCAACGGAGTTTGAAGCGAGAGTGCCGGGTATGTCGATGGCTGTGCACAGTAATGTGTTTTTGAGAGCATTTTGTAAATTCTTATACCGTTATATTTGATAAGCTCATTCCCGCCATTGAAATGATATCGACTTCAGACTTTGTGTTAGTGTAAAAGGTAGTCTTTGCCAAATTGCTTTGTATTTCTCGCTCACCCTCACACACCACCGTGCGGTCCCATGGCTCGGACACGACTCCCCCTCTTCCCTATCCGGCGCGCCGGCATGGCCCCGAAACTGGGACGAACGGCCGCCGGGACCGCTCCGACACCAGATGTGCCCTCCGTCCACACCGGAGGGGACGGGGCAGACGGCGGCCGGCCGACGCTCCCCGCGGCGCCGAGGCGACATGGCCTCCAAAACCCAACTCTCACACTACACCTTCCCCTGATTCTCAAGAATCAACCACTGAAATTTTAACACAAACACGCACACAACCAGCCAAGCAATCCTTAGAGCCATTCTCTTAAACGCTCCTAATCAGCACGCATAATGTCCACGTGCCTTCCCCAATCATTTAAGAATCTTCTTTTTTTACGTGCAGCGCCCGGCATGAATAAATGCGCTTGGCCAGGTTCACCAATTTTGTCACGGACCACAGATGCCACGAAACTACCAGCTCTCTCATTCAACCACTTGCCCTCTCCTGTCCATCAAAGGCGCACACAAAATCAATTGGTCACCTTAAATCAAATGCACACAAAAAACCACGAGCTCACAAACAATCAGACACTTATTCTAAAAAGTCCCGGTCACTGCCACCACACGGCCCTCCTGTGGAATTTCTAGTGCAGTGCCGGCGACTGCCACCACACGGCTCCTGTGGAATTTCCAGTGCAGTGCCGGCGACTGCCACCACACGGCCCTCCTGTGGAATTTCCATTGCAGTGCTGGCGACTGCCACCACACGGCCCTGCTGTGGAATTTTCAGTGCAGTCCCGGCAACTGCCACCACACGGCCCTCCTGTGGAATTTTCAGTGCAGTCCCGGCAACTGCCACCACTTCCACAGCCCACCGGCTGCCACCACCTCCACAGCCCCACCGGCTGCCACTCCCACAGCCCCACCGGCTGTCACTTCCACACCGGCTGTCACTTCCACAGCTCCACCGGCTGCCAATCCCATGCAGCCCCACCGGCTGTTACTCCCACAGCCCCACCGGCTGCCGCTCCTCCACAGCCCCACCGGCTGTCACCTTCACCGCTGCGAGCATCACTCGCCAGCGCACTCACTGCGAGTATCACTCGCCAACACGTTCACTGCGAGCACCACTCGCCATCACCCTCACTGCGAGCATCACTCGCCAGCGCACTCACTGCGAGCATCACTCGCCAGCACCCTCACTGCGAGCATCACTCGCCAGAGCATTGCACAGAGCGGCCCAGCCGCTCAGTGTCCAGTTAGTCCAGCGGCACTAGGTTCTTCTGCCGGTCGCAGTCCACCTCGCCGTATCTGCCGATCCTCCCGGCCGGCTGTATATGGGCCAGTCCAGCAGCAGCCACCGGGACAGACGAGGTGACGGGCGGGGTCCACGGCAGACGCCACGGCTCCTGGGCGACCCCTGCTTCTCACTTCCTCGACAGCTCCGTTGCAAGTCGTTGCAAGCGGTGCCGATCACTGCCGCGTCACTGCACCATCGCTCTCTTCAGGCATGTTGCCGAAATAGCTTGTAAAAGGTAGTCTTTGCCAAATTGCTTTGTATTTCTCGCTCACCCTCACACACCACCGTGCGGTCCCATGGCTCGGACACGACTCCCCCTCTTCCCTATCCGGCGCGCCGGCATGGCCCCGAAACTGGGACGAACGGCCGCCGGGACCGCTCCGACACCAGATGTGCCCTCCGTCCACACCGGAGGGGACGGGGCAGACGGCGGCCGGCCGACGCTCCCCGCGGCGCCGAGGCGACATGGCCTCCAAAACCCAACTCTCACACTACAGTTAGCGTTGGCAGGCTTGTTGTCCATAAATTGAAAGCATTAAATGCTGTATATGCAACATCTTTTTTGCGCCAGTTTCGTCTAAAATATGTCAAGGCGCGATGGGGACAATTGTAACATTTTTGCAGGGGTCAAATGTAACAGGTTATAGGTCAGTGACCATTATGTCAAAGTCGTCAAATTTTCAAGGGAGATGAAACTTTGCTAGAATTAAGAGAACTGTAAGTTTTGTCGCAATCGGCAGCTTTTTACGCGATTTATTTGCGAAAAACCGAGGGAGAGGAGGTCTATCCAACCTCATGTATAAGTGCGACGTTTTAAGCCTTTTTTCCTCAGAAGAACCGTACCTACCAAGTCTGGGAAGATGAACAAGTGTTCAATGCTTTTGTTAAATCAAAGTTTTGGAAAAAATTGTGTTGCTGTAGCCTGTAAGTTAACATGTTACAATTGTCCCCGGGTGGTGTTACTTTTTACCCCGTATCTGGGGTGAATTGTAACAGCTGAATTGACTTTTTCGGACCACAATTTTGACCCGAAAAAGAAGTTATTTCGCAAATGTTTTAACTTCTTTTTAAAGACAAAACATCATAGTTTCTGAAAATAAAGGAAAGAGCTTTATAACTGCAAACGTGTTTGCACCAGATGATAAAATGCAAAAAATGTTACAATCGACCCCGTTCTCCCCTACTTATTATACTTATTATAGGACAGGTCAATGCTTCTATCAGGGTATAATTGTTGAGCATGCCGTCGATGCCGTCAATCTGATAGTTAACTGTTAATCTTAATGTATACATCGTACGTGGTGGTTGCTTTAGGTATTTGTCACAACTCTGAACTCATAAACTCTTTTGGTCTCCAGACTCCAGTAGGTATGAATGGGCCGGCGCGAAGCGCCGCGAGATTTTCGTCGAGGTCGGAAATGTATATGCATAGATGTCGCTACAATAGCTTTACATGCAGTGCAAATTGTAGCAGACAGCAGTAGTTTCCCCTACCAAAGTGGTGGTTTTCTACCACAGACGCTCGTCGAGGTCGGAAATTCCAAATACGCCGCGGTCGGCCCGGACGGTAATTGTTGACGAGGGCAGTGTCGTTGTACCCCCATCCGAGTTGGACCTGCATCCCCTATAAACTCTCGCCACCAGCTGTCTAATGTGCCTGCGATGCGTCCAGCTGGGACGACCGGCTGCCACCAGCACCACCTTCCTGACACTGTGATGTGAGATGCAGGCTTCAAGGAGCGACAAGGCCACTCTGATTTCTAAGTCCTGACGTTGCAGACCCCAGCAGGCTATTAGAGTTAAAAACAGCCAGATTGCCATCCAGATTGTCCTGCACCGGTGAGGGTGGCGACTTATCACCTTGCAATAAGACAGGGAGGAGCTACTCATCTCAGACCTCGCCAGGAACGGTCAATCGAAGTGAAGTCGACCACTTTCCATCCGTCTTTCAATGTAGTTGAGAAGGATTAAAGGGACTATCCCACCTTTAACATGGGGTTTGAGTTGAGATAGCCAAGTTTGCGGCGAGGTTCAGAAACCACTATCTATCTAGGTTGCAATCCCTGCGGCCTCTTGGTGTTGAAGAAATTCGTTCCCTTCATTTGAAAATGGGCCTTGTACAAGGCCCTATCTTCAACATGGAGCGACCGTTAGTGTGACGTCACCTCGTTTAGTCATTCTGATTTAAATGGGTTTGTTCGTTGAAAAATCGCTTAAAACTTGGTCTGAACTTTGTTGTGGTGCCTACAGAGTAAAAAGAATCAGCTTTATGACAGTAATGTGGCCTGGGGAAGGAGGTAATTTTGGGCTGTGACGTCACATATTTGAAAGTTTGTGTTTGGAATATGGGAAGCCTAAGATGTTTAATGAAAATTAAATGCCAGAACCGTGTTCCTGGTCATCCAATCTATAAAGTCGGGCACAATTTAACTGGTTTTAACAACATTTTAGAAGGTGGGATAGTCCCTTTAAGTCTCTCACTCTTTCGGCCAGGAGACAGATTGAAATGCCTTATATCAGCTTCATCACCCGTTCAGCTAGGCGAGGTCGGGCTCTGACTGGTCTTGACTCTGCCAAACAGATGTGATTCCTCCCCATCCCGTGGTAGAGGCCTGTCTGACCAGACGAGGTCGACCGTCTTTTCTGTTCAGGCTATAGGAAAGTTCAGTCTCTTTAGTTTTTCACCATTCATGATCAGGAGAGATCAGCCTGCGTCATCACCCTCCCTGGCCAGATGAAGTCGAGCCTTTATCATGTCATGGCTGGGGAATGTCACTTTTCGCGTTCTTCATGGACAGGAGAGGTCAATCTTGTCACCCTTCCTTCCCAGGAAAGGCCGACCTCCTTACTTGCCTCGACTGTGGGAGAGAGGCTCATCCTTTCTGCCCGGGAGAGGTCATCCTGCCCAACCCGTCCAGGCTGGTTCAGCAGCCCGACCCGCCCCAGGCCAACCACGGCGCCTGATTGTTGTTCCTTCGGCAGGCCTGTTATTAGCCCAGAAACACGCCAGTCCAGTATTAATAATGGGTGTTTAGAATCGTGTTTTGATGCTGTAAATACAATTTGAGTCGAATAAGACGTATAAAACAGAAGTTACAACCGCCCGAGGTGTTCAGCCGTCATGTCCCGGCCCCGTCCCGCTCTTGTTAACTATGATTTAATTAAAAATAATAGCACGGTCAAGTGGGCCGTTTTGTAGCCGTGATTAGCGTGGCGTAGTTAGCACGGCGGTCAGGAGCGCCGACCCCTGCGGCGCCCGGGTCCAGGAAAAAGCGCGTCTCGGCCGGCGCGGCGCGCCGCGGAACTTTTTACGGTCGTGTGTTCAGTGTTCAATCAGTGGGACGCACGTTTGTGTCGTTACACTGAAATGGTGTACCGACGCAAACGCAGCAACTATGACTTCACCGGGTCGGGTGGCTTCCCTGACTTCCTAACTAGACGTGGGAACTGCTAGGGAGTCGACAGGATAGAGCACGATCCTTCGGGTGCTGCTGCACTTGTGGAACGGTATCTACCATCTGTTAGTTAGCGAATCACTGAACTGGCAGGTCCATGACAACCAGTTGTACCCAAACTGGTACAGTGTTGGAATAATCAGAAGCTGAAACATTGGAACTACCCTACCCACCGTTAACCACCATCAAAAGCAGTGCCGAATGGGATGTGCCCCATGGTTAAGCTCAAATACGTTTGATTGTGTCATTCGTCCTGCTATTGTGACTGTAACAATGCAACCGTTTGCCAGCTGTGACTATGTCCGAAGAAGCGACAGTCACCATCTGCTCTCTTCAAGACCTGTCTATCCAATGGATCTGGCTTCTCAGTTCTGAGCTCTTTTACTGATCAAAAGTAGCCTCAGCTTCACTGTCCGCGCTGCTGAAGGCACGGCCGCTGGGACGGCGGACTCCGGGCGTCATGCTGCCGGCGATGGGCTGCTGGCGGCGGCGCCGTCGGCATTCCTACCTACCTACCCTGCCGCCGGCCCGCCTTCATAAGAGGCTAATACACCTTGTTTTCAGGGGCAATTAGCCAAGGGAATACCGGCCGCCGGCCGCGCCTGGCAGTCGATAAAAACCACCCTCCAGTGCCGGCGCTGCCGCCTGCCCGCGCCTCCAATTTAAATACAAATCGGGCCGAACCACCGAAAACAATTACCCTCTGTGAGGAGGTGCGCCGGGCGCGAAGACGGGCGCGATGGGGTGGTGTGTCGACGCATACCGTCGGCCGCCGCCGCCGCCCTACCAGCCGTCGTTAGCGCCAGCAATGCCGACCCAGGCGTGATTCATTATCAGTTATAGGGAGCCCATTAGGGGTGGCGGCCGCGGCGCCCCGCGCTGCCCGTGCCCTTTGTTTGCGGGCGCTTGTGGCCTGTGGACTAGGGGTTTTAGTCGTCCGTTCTCTATGCCTGTGAAATTGCATCCTTTATTGACCAACAATTAGCCAAATCCTTAGAAGCAATGAATGACCAGGCCTAAATGCAGCTCTAAAGTCTGATTTTATCCAATGATATCAAAGATTACGTACCATGTAAGTCAGTTGAATGCAGGTAGCGGGAGAGGTCAGCACCCACGTTCACCTTTAGATGCTGGCGTAATGAGTAAACACATGCATGTGACCTCCCAAGCTCATGGATGCGCAATGTTTGGTGCTGATGTGAGGAAATACTGACATGTATGAACAACATCTGCTCAAAATTTTACCGCGTGAAGTCCCATATTTAAAACTTTAAGGTGAGGTCCACATCACTTGAATGGCACCATATAATCATGCTTGTAATTGTGTCGCCGACCAATGTTCGGTCGTAATATGCAGGGCCTGGTGACTCAGATGACCGTGAAATCATAGGGAAATATAATAATCTATAGCCACACCGCACCATTAATGCTATTTTATGCAGACTTTTATCATCATATCAGCGTGACAACTGGAATTAACGCTATATTTGACTTATGCTGAGCAATTTCTTTTATTGCGCCATTTTATCCGCCCAATAAAAAAGGAATCCAAGTAGCGCCGTTTGGGGCACGAGATCCCAGAAACTCAACATATACATAGATCACTGTCGGCAGCCGGCCATCAGGCCAACAGGCGCAGAATTTATGCGTGGCTAACCACAGGTTATGATTGTGGAACGAGCACTAATATCGGAAAAACACGGCATTAGCGGGCGGCGCGAGTGAGGTACGCAGCCCGTGTGAGCTGCCTAATTGGCCTAAAGCTGCCTAAACCAGCTCGTCGGCGCCGATGACACCCCACCGGCGGCGACGGTGGTGGCGACAGAGACCGGCGCGGGGGTGGCAGCTGCACGAGGGGCGCTACCGCCGCCACCAACACCGCCACCGCGCCGCAGCCGTCAAATTGGATAACCACCGGCTTCAGGCGAAATTAGGACCGGTTCACAGCTTGTGCTCAAATGCTACACTTCAACATCCTGTGTGGTAAGTGAGTGGACTCGGAAGTGACGTGGTTTTCCATATGATAAACTAGTACCACAGTGTATTTTATGACACGTAACCATCAATCTAAAACACTTCACATTTTCTTCAGCTAACTGCGCCTGCTTCCAGAAAACTGTGGTCACGCTTGCATACAACACACTTCAGAGACCAGAGTGGGGAGAAGTATAGAAGACTTTTCTTTCTAATTGCAAGCGTTGACCGAAAGTGGCCCACACCACCTGACCTCACTTCCTGGTGACCTGACAACCTTGTCTCGATCACATCCTATCGGACTTGACTGTCCAGTGACCCAGCCTTGGGTCGCCTCGCCTATATATCCTGGCCTCGCCCCTCTGAAGTTGAAGTCACCCATACGTCGCCAAGGTCGCCTCCCGTCCCGTCGACCGCCACAGAAGCTATCACAACTGACATCGCCCAGCGTCAATCCCGTCCGGGGCTGCTCCCACCGTCAGTCGGGCCGTTCCCGGGACAGGAGGGAGGGGTTTTGTGTCCCCACCAGCCGGCGGACGGATCCTGCCATCTCTGAACGCTTTCCGACGCTTTCAGCCGCTCGATGCCAGCGACGATTATGTTTGCTTTTCACGCCCAACAAGCGGACAGGAGTGTTTTGATAGTGATAATCCCCTCGGTGAAAGAGATCCAATTTTCTGTCGGGGCGCGCGGCTGCCCCCCACGGCGGAGTCAGATTATCACGGCGAATTGTCACCGCCGCGCCACTTCCAGCGCGCCGGAAACGCCACAAAGCTGCGCCCGAATGATCAGTCTCAAATATTGTGAGCGCGCATTGTGCCGGCGATATTGGAGGGCGGCGGAGGGCGGCTGAGGGCGGCGCAGGGCCGCTCAGATGCCGAGGAATGTGTCAGTCGCTCGGGTGACGGCGGCGGTGGCCGGGTGCCGGCGCCATCACCAGCGCGACACCGCGCAAAAAGCCGGTCGGCGCAACGGCGGCGGCTCTCACCTTTCGGGCGCGTCACCTCCAGCCGCCCATGACAAATCGGCCCGTCACAGTCCTCACACAGTCCTCACACAGTCCTCACACCGAACAGATACTGTTTGCCACCTAACTGCTGCTGAAGAAACACAGTTAACAACTATTTGGGTAGCATATTGGCGGAAAGGTGATGGGCTCCCCGTGCTGGTGAAGCGAAAGCTAATCGCACCAGTATTTTTGACATGTAGATATGCGAACTTCCAAATGCCGTTCAAATAGCGTTGGCTGCTACAACTTATTTCCAGATGGCACCATTCAGTGTTGCCTCATCTGTTTTGCCGTCCACGTGATGATGCTAAATTGTAGTGTCTGGCTTGTTTACCGTCAGAATCTTTTTTACTGTGCTAAAAAATTGGGCCCAACTTGAATAATGCCAGAAATGTTCAAACTTTTTAGATTGACTGAAGTTTGAAAAGTTGACGCAGGGTCTCCAGACACTTACATACGTTTTTTTCTACTTTTGATGTGCTCCATCAATATTGGAAGTGCAACCCTTTCAACTTGCAATCCAACTTCAATGCAGTTCCATACATTAAACTTAAAGGAAGATTAAGGAACCGTTCCCGACTTTTAAAAGTTCTCCAGACATGCCACTTTGAGTCATTCCATGCTATTACCGAAAAGACACGCCACAAAACTCCTGGCCACGCTCAACTTAACTCGGTAAAGTTCATTTCTGAGCAGCAGAGCCTCCGAAGACGCCATTTGGACTGACTCAAGTTGGCGGCGCTGCTTCTGTCGACCGTCATCAAAAGGCCGTCACTGTCCGAGCCAGTCGTCCGGGCCAGAAGTTAGTGGGCGGCGACCGGCGAGGCTGCCGTGCCGGCGGCCGTCGGGGCGGGAACGAGCGTCGGGCGCACCCCGCCGGCCGGCCAACTTCAGGCATCAGCTCCACTTCCTCCGGTAGAATACTGGCGATATGGGCCATTTCCGGCCTAAATCTGCGGCGCGCGGCGCTGCTTCCTGTCGGCGCCGGCCCCATAGCGGCCCGTATTAGCCGGCCATAGGGAGCCGAGTCGCGGGTAATTGGTCGGAACGCCGCTGCCGACCGGGCGACATCTCGGGACGGCGCGCGCAAACTGCCGCGCGTCGGCGCCGCTGGTCCGTCGATCGCGACGGCCGTCGGCGGGAGGCAGCTGAACCGATTGGCCCGGCGCGGGGTGGTGTTTGGGCGCGCATTTCACATGAACGGATCGGCGCATCCGCCAGCGGGACTTACTCGCTATGAATATACTTATGGCCGGAAAAGTCAACGGGCCCCGAAAATATGGCTCACCAGGGGTGGCCGCGGGACAAATACAGCGCCGGGGTCGGCAGAGGGGAGGAGTCCCCAGCTGCCGCTGCGTCGGAACAGAACAATGCCGCTCCCTGCTGGCGACGAAAAACGAGCCTACACGCGCCGCTGTGTCATTACCAATTCCAAAAAGTCAATTAGCCGGGACAATGGCTGTTATGAGGATCACAGTATCGACAGCGGCTGCGCGGGCTGAACCGGTGGCGGGGCTGTATAGTGTATAGTCTACTAAACCGATGGCGGGCTGTGCGGCTAACACGATGGCGGGGTTGCACGGGCTGACCCTATGGCAGGGCTGCACAGGATGAACTTTTGCTGGCACTATCTGAGTAAAATTAGCGGTGGAACTGCAGAATAAAATCCTTTGAATTTGAATCGAGCTGGTTGCACGGCTGGTTCAGCTCAAATAAGTATGAATAAGGTAAAATGACTAAAGCAGCGTGCTCGATAAGGATAATGATATGAACGATGTGCTTTTCGAGAAATAACTTATAACAACCGGAGGAACTGACTATAAACTGACTATAGAGGACAGAACGTTAACATCGAAGCCTCTCCTCAGACGCCACACGGGCATCAATTTTCGTTTGAAATACGATATCGGGGCCCAAAGTCGTGCTAGCGGGCTTTGTGCCTCTCGCTTGTTTGTTCGTGCATACCTGCTTAGTTTCCTTGTTTATTGCGTTTGCTTATGACCTGTTCCTGCATTAAAAACGAATATTTTCGTCGAATGCACTTAGTTAATAGTTTTGCTCGACTAAAGCAGACCTTGGCCAGCGTTCCCGTTATTTGCCCATATTTCTTTTTTCACGCCAGAAAATAAGAAAATAAAATAATAATTAAGGAAGGAAGGAAAAAGGAAAAAATAAGAAATCCTTTGGTCCAAATCCTTTTGTTCAAAAGAAATCCTTTTATTCAGCGTCTTTACCGAGTTGCCATGCGTAGCCAGCTGTTACAGCTCTTGGATCACGTCGTTATCTCGCTCTCTCACGTCCAATATCATTGACGGCATTAGCCCAGCTATCACGCTTTATAGATAACCTCCTAACTAAGGCCAAGCGGCTCTCTGCAGCAGCAAGAATAACATAGTTTCCCGGTCGTGCAACCGGCTGGTGAACGCCGCTGTTTTTCTTCGCTCCAGCTCTGCTTGCGTTTCATTACCATTTGGCGCGCCTATGAGCTGAGCACACACTGTCCGCCAGCTCATCTGTTCGGTATTTAATTGATGACGGGCCGGCTGTTGCCAATTTGGCCTGAATCGAGTGTAAGCCAATGGTCGGGTGGTCTGCGTCATTACCCAATGGCGTCCCGGCACCCGACCCCGCCGCCAATCGCCGTGCCCGAATTAAAAGCCTTTATTATGGTAACGCGGCCGGCCGGGCCGCGTCGGGCGCGGCTCACCGACGCGCAGCGGCCGACGAGGGGACGCATAATGGCCCCGCTGCACCGACATGATACAGATATAGGGGGCCCGTCCGGTGCCGGCCGGTAGGAGATGACGGACGGCCGGATAGACCGGGCCGGACCGCCGCCCGACCGCAGGGCACCGGGGGTACTGCAAACATACACACCACTGGCCACGCGCACAGCGAGAGAGCGGCCCTCGACGGACGGCGGATCCACCCAATGGCCCCAGATAATGGACCCCAGAGAGATGGAATTACCGAACGGCGTTCGGACGGCGGTGGTGACACCGAACGCCAAATGTGGACATTGTGGGAGGTTTGGCTAATTGGAAATTGATTTCATGGAAATTAATTTGAGCTTGCATCGTCAATTTTGGTTAGAAATCATTTAAACGTCTACTGTACCTATACTTGAGCATGGAATCGGGCACTAAAAAGCATCAAATGTCATTTTGGAAAGAAAGCATACGCAATGTGTGCAATTATTATTTGTCTATTTCCAAGCCGATTATATAGGTACCTATAAACAAATATATTGCTGCTTTGCACAAAACAAAAAAAAAAAAACGTATAAAAAGCTGAGGATATTTTACTTCATAACATATTTCTACAGCTAACAAGTTAAATTGTTTTGCATGTTGAAATACATAAGAATGCCCAAGGTGGTCCACTTGGATGCCCGTGTTGCTGTCTGCAAAAGCACAATTCAGTTTATTTTAGCCGTTTTCACGACGGCTAGCTGGTACACATTTGGGTCATATTTGGTGCACATTTGGTGCAAGTTTGGTCAAATAAGGCTCATTGTGTTTCTTATTTTTTTCTAACGGAAGTTGAAACGATTTATTTGTTGTGTTACACAAAGCAAGTCATAGGTACATCAGACCAGTATGGTAGGTGGAAGCCCATCAACTAGCATGGACGGCGACACAAGTATGGCGCTAGATCTGGGTCAGACATAATGTCGCGATCTTCGGTAACAGTATAATTTTCTTTCATTTCATTGAATATTTGCCTATATCTTTGCAAAGAATTGAACAATGATCTTCCTTTTCTCTCTGAGGACTGGGATTTTCCTACCTCCGTCACATCAATAGAAAGCAGTTCTAACAACAGATCAGAGCTCTGCGATTGAGGCGATTCGGGAGTCTCTGGCTCAGAGTCTACTTCTGGAGCTTGCTGTTCAAAACGAAACACATAAACATCACCATCGCCACAATCATCAGCTGCCGGGGCCAGTAAAACGGATGCAGCGTTGCCACGAACAACGGCCAATGACAACCGCTGCCACAGCCATGCCTGCTCCCGACGGTCCCCGGTGTTTGCGGCCATGCGCGCACCCAATTCCTTCACAAAGGCTCTGGTCGAGGGACCACAGGCACCTGTCGTCTCAAATGCCACTGGTTGGAACATATAACGTGTGGTAAATTTCTCGTATTTGCGACATTTGCGCGTTTCAGCGTCCTTAGCTGCAGCGCCGGCTGAGGTGGCGGCTGACGGGAGGTGAGATTCTGCAAACGTATTAACGCAAGTTGCGTCCCAAATCATTGCCTTCCCTTCAGCGAATGGGAACACCGTCATGCCATCGGGCCTTTTGCCGTCGCCGCGGTCGATGCCGGTTGGCTCTAGAATCGCTGGAATGCAAGCGGTCTGCAGAGCGCGCCTGACCACATCGTGGAGTGCAGTATGGCGGGGGTGACGTCCCGCACTCAGACGACAGGTCAGGGCATGACGACCTCTGCTGTCCGCTCGCGCTCCACATCGGCACTGGTGGGGCTGGCAAACATCGGCTCCCACACGCAGGGCAACAGCGATGCGGAGCGTCTCGGGGTCCAGTAGCGTGCCGAGGGCTGCAGAGGGGACGGCATGCAGCCAGGAGCCGCTCTCCGGCGCAGCTGCGGATAGGAGTCTGGCTTGATCCAACTGGTTCCCGGAGGACAGCAGTGACTTCTGAGTCTGTTCTGCCAGCACAGAATCCCATGCGCGTTGGCTGCAAACAGCGTCACCAGTTGGAGGAGCTGCGTTGTCGGCTGCACGGATCCAGGCGTTAACGGTTTGGTCACGTTCCTTGGCCATGCTGGTATGGAGCTCTCCTGGCAGTATTGTTGTCAACAACGGCAAGCAGTGATTCAAGGAGGCAGCGAAGCTGGGCAGCGCGAGGTCTTGTGCGCGTCGTAGGCCCAGGCCACCAAACCTAGGGCCTGTTCCAGCGCCTCCAGTAGAAATTCTTGACTGGAGGCTCTACCAGAGGTTTCACTGGAGGCGCTGGAACGCAATCTGGAGATTTCTGGAGATTGGCATCACATATACCAAAAGAATGACGATTGTTCTCTCTTGAAACACAAAATTTATTTTCAATTTTATTAAGAAAGATTAACAAAATTATAGCAATGTAATTTTCTTTACATTTAAGTTGTAAAATA
Organism: Amphibalanus amphitrite; assembly: GCF_019059575.1. Lineage (NCBI taxonomy): Eukaryota > Metazoa > Arthropoda > Thecostraca > Balanomorpha > Balanidae > Amphibalanus > Amphibalanus amphitrite. The sequence goes on along the minus strand of NW_024882544.1, from coordinate 36,258 downwards.
ATCAGTCAAAAGTCCTTTGTTTACATTCGCGGTTGTCACATGTGCGCCATAATTGTAGACCAGAGCCTCCAGAGAAATTTGGACCTCTCAACTCTCTGGAGGCTACTGGAGGTTTCTGGAGCTTTGGCGAGAGCTTTCTGGAGCTTTCTGGAGGCGCTGGAACGCTCTCTGGAGGATTCTGGAGCTTTCTGGAGCTTTCTGGAGGTTTCTGGAGGCGCTGGAACAGGCCCCTAGTCGGTAAGCTAGCCTGTTTCCAGGTCTTGTCGTCGAAGTGAACGTTAGTGATGGTTGATGTTGTCACCCTCAATTTTTCGTCCAGTGGTTTTAGCAGTTCCAGTTGGCGGTAAAAGGGGGATACGCGCAGCAAATATTGCAACTTGGGCATCCAAATGCAGTTTCTTAACAGAAACAGAAATAGTTTCTTATTAGGTTTCAGTTTGGGTTACAAAGTTGCTTATAAACCTGATTTTTAGATTATGAGACATTATTTGGATTAAATCACTGTACTTAAGTAATGATAACTAGGTACATGAACATATTTGTTGTAAAATAGATTAGGTGCAGCTTTGGTCAAATTTGGTGCATTCGCCAGATAGCCCGTCGTGAAAACGGCTATTATAGCCAGGAATGCAAATCTTAGACCGCTTTGTCCCGATTACCTGCTACACCGCCTGTATGAAGTGATATCCATAACTCCTTCGCTTCGATCATTGCAATTAATATGAATGTCAGGTGCGCTTTGAAGAGTTATTGCAGACAAGATGAAAACACCGCCGACTTGAGGTCGCGCATCAGTGGGTAAGTGACAGCCAAGTAGCGGCGCACATTTAGCAAGCGCTGATCTGAGCTGACAATCAGCCGCATATTAGCCGCGGCTCTGATACGGCCGCTATCTGATGCCAGCCGATGACGTGCAAAACGAGTTGTGTACAAATTAGCCCATTGGCACTTGCGGATAAATTTGGTGACATCGCTCATCACAGTAATTGATGGCATTACGAGGCAGGTGATGCAAGATCCAGCCATTTATCTACCCGGTGGCGATAGCAGTGACATTTTTACGAGCTACCGATACAGTGGTGCAGCGCGGATCGTCCAATTAAGACATGTTGATGCTTCCGAAGGCAGTGGCTGCGGCGGGCAGATCGCTCAGATATAGACCCGACCCGGGGCTGATGGGGACGCGCTGCTGAGGGCACTGAGAGGGGCTGCGATCGGTGGGTACCGGTCGGCGGTACCGTTCTGCAGCCGTGAGTCACGGTCCGGGGAACTGAGAGCTGCCAGTCATCGCGTGATTGATCAGCGACCAGGGTTGATAGAGCCCCTGCACTTACATACAGGGCTACAGCGCACCATACACTGCAGCACACAGACGCTGATAGGACGGACAGGAGGCGGCATAAGGTAAAAAAGATTGGGCCGAAAAACGGCCGACTGCGCATAGCGTAAAACGGATGTTTTTTTCCAACTTGATAAAATATACATTGTGATACCAGGATTGCTTCATTGTCGCCAAAAACCACGCCATATTCTGTAATAAGCTTAGGTTTCATTTTTCGTTTTTTTTAAACGACATTGCTAAATATTTGTTCTGAATTTTCCTTCGACCTGCCGCTAATCAGTCCGCTTCTGCCGGTCCTCAGTCCGTTCCTACCGGTACTCATTCCAGTCCTAGTTATTAGCGCTCAGTCCAGTGCCACTAGTCAGCCCGGCAAGCTTCGTGTCCAAAACGGCAGGTGTACTGGCCGCTAACAAGCTATGATTAATGGCAGTCGAAGCCAGTCAAGCTCGGAGAATGGCTATGAGGAAGCGAGTCTGTACATGCAATTGTTGTGTGCCGCTGGTGTGAGTTCGTGCTACAAGGGATATTAGGGCCATTCAGCGGCACGCAATCCATTAACAGACCGAGAGCAAGCAAATGCAGGCCGTATTCACTTTAGATATGTGTTTTGAAACGTCTACCACCGCCTGATATGGTAGTGTAGGCCGCTTTATGATGTTGATCTTGGATAATGAAGCTGTTCATTAAAACTAACTATCAGTTGTTTGGTAGATTTTCCAATAGATGAGTTTTGAAGATTAAGAAGATTGTCAAGGATGGCAATTGACATAAATTGCATCATTAAATATTCTCGTGAGCATGTGAATTCACACAATGACGCATGTTAGACAATAGACATAAAATTCGCGTCTGTAACATGTACTCTTGACTGCCGACCAAACATTAACTGACTTTAAGGGCACCACACGCAGCTAAGCGATGGCAATAGCTTCAACTAGCCAATGCTATCGCTAATGCTAGACTCCACGCCCTGCCTGGGTCTCAGCGCGATGTTACAACCCCGAGATCACCCACATCCGACTTTCCCGGTCCCATCAGGCTACGAGCACCTCTGTACCTCCTGATTACCGGCTCGCTGGCAGTCCGGAGCTGCCAGGCTCCTGGTTAGCAGTCCTATTACCACCCGCCATTACCGGCAGTTGGCGTCGGTTGCATCATTACTGGATAATCGGCCGGCGGGCGGCCGGCCGCGCGGATTTAGATATCATTGTCCGGCCGCAAGTGTTACAGAACCAGCAGAGCGCTGTTATTATTCAACATTTGTCTCTGGTAATGAGACAATTACGTCCGGGACTGCGCTAAAACACATGTGCGGTCAAATTAGATCGGCACGTATTGCTGTAATGGGGTCTAACTGCGGTTTAATGCGGCGCTGCGGCGGTTTAGGAGACTGAGAGACCGACTCCTGCGCGCGGCCGGGCTGCAGGAGTCGCGGCCGCCGGCCGACACGACCCGACCGTCCCGGTGGGCGGAGGGAGGCAGTTAGCGGCGCGCCTCGACCTGCAGCGGTCGCTGTTGCAGCTCTGCGGAACGGCCGCCAGATCGTGAGCGAGCCGCCGCACCCCGGCGCCTAATGAAAGGCGTTCGTGACCAGACGCGATTGGGAACTCGAATGGAACTTAAATTGCGCTTAAAGTCTGTGTTCTATTATAAAATTAGGCCCATTACATTGGTGGACCGGTGATTATCCGTTCAGCGGGTGCCGGCACGGCGGCGTCTCACGCTCGGGCACTCGATCGAGCCGGCGATGGCAGCGCCCCTGGCGGCGGCCGGCGGCAGCTCGTCCAATTCGCTTCGCTCCACGCCATCGCATTCCAGCGGTGCTAATCGGGTGCGAATTAATCCGCCGTCACGACGCGGCCGCGAATAATAATACACTCATTAGCCGGCGGCTGTCTGTCCGTGTGACGGTCCCGCTGCGATGGGGCACGAACGGCTCCGGGTCGGGGCTCGCCGTCACGCACACGGTCGACCGCATGGGTCAGAGCAGAACACAGGGCAGCGGTAGACCGGAGGGCTGGGAGAGATGCCTCTGATTGGTTTGACCGGTATACACAATATTCATGATTGTGTCTGAGGGACTGAAATTTTATGTGCATTTGTAGAGGACTTAGAAGAAAACTTTGTTAAGAATTTAAACTTTATTGATAATTTTAATGTGCCGGGTCATGCACAGGTCACATAGGACACAAGCCGTATTGCTAGGCGACCAAAAATGTACGGGCACAATATTTTCAGCGTTTATATAGCACCTGAAGCAAACCTGACCAGGGCAGGGTCGAACCGGAGCGGTTAACGGAGTTGCAAAAGTTGGCCTAGTAGGCTCACTGAAAAGCGTGACCGTATGGGCGAGTCTCACATACCACAGGGTGGTCATGGCCTCACCAGGGCTGGGCAGGCCGAACATTGGCCGAACGATTAACCGAATTTATATTAACGTCACGTCGGAACTGTAAAAATGCATGTTCGTCGGTTCTAGGTTAACAGCCGCGATTAGCGGAGCGGTAAGCTGTCACAAATATCACAATCGTAGCGTGGTGTTACTGTCAGCTACCGGTCCGGTTTCCACACCACCACAGTTCTAAACACACAGCCCGAGGGTCGCTGGTGAGTAGCGAAATCGGGCTGACGCTGGCCGCGTGCCGCGAATAGCTCGGCCGGCCCGTACGGTACGGTATGCGGCCTGTTCCACCCGCGATAGAACAGTTTGTAGTGGGGCGGGTCGGTATGACTCAGCGGCTGCTGGTGCTGACTGGTGTAGGAGTAGTCAGAGAGTTTGAGTGGCCTGCAAAGTGGGAGCTTATAGGTATGCTAGAATGTCCAAAGGTAAAAGATATGTCGCCCTCCACGTGGCATTGTGGAAGCGTTGTGGCGTGGAACTCGGCGACTGACGACACTAGAGGCCCTGGTCTCCACGCCTGCCCGTTGGGTTCCATTCCCATCCTGTCACTATCCAGTGCCCAGTGTCCATTGACCATTCCCAGCCTCTACCACCCTGACGAGTATCTCCGACAAACCATCACGACCGGCGTGCCGATATTTCCCCACATGCCACCTCGCACCGAGGCAGCGCGACAATTACATCTTATTTACGTGCCCTGGCCGGGTCGCATACGACGTGCCACGACGCACGTCCCCTCCCATCGCTAACCGTGAGAAGAAATCACACCGATACCGCTCGGAGCGAGAGGAATCCAGCGTTGTGTCCGCCCATCCTGGTGGCACACGACGTGATGCGCTGAGGTGTACCGTTTCGAGGATGCTCCGTAGTTAGTGGAGCGGAGGCTTATGACACCCGATTTAGGAAGGTATTCGCAGACTGACAGGCCACCTAAGTCGATTTCTGAGGGCATACCAGGTCATCACCGCTCAGCAGATGCCCTGCCACCTGCGCTGAGCCACGAACTTTTGCCACCTTTCAGGGAAGATGCGTCATTTGGCGCGTCTTGGATAAGATGAAAACATGTCTTGGTAGACTGTACCGCATGACTCGCATGTAAAGCGGCACAGTCTACCAGTAATTAGTGCATATAACACCATTTATTGCAGTCTCTCGAGCTTCAATGTTTGTAAAGGACCCAGAAGTAAACACCTGTAAGCTGCCAACTGACGCAATGGCCGTCGCCCGTCACCAGCTTCACCAGTTGCAGGATCCATCACCAGCTGCAGCTGCCGCCGCCAACCGCCGTCTCGGGGCCGTCAGAAGCCGTTTGACAGCCCCACGCAGGATGCTCTTCACGCAGACCGACCCGTCAGATCAGTGCGCTGATTTGAATACGTCTCAATGCTGTGGCCGCACACGGAGGTTTGCTTTCAACCGCCGCCAACCGGCTGCAGCCGCCGCCGCCGCCGCCGCTGCTGCTGTTACTGCTACTTCGCGGCGGCGGCGGCGGCGGCTCAGCCCGTGCAAGCCTGCGAGCACCGTCCGCCACCGTTTAGGCCACCCCGCCCAGTCGAGACCAGGCGTCAGGTCGGATTTAGGACCGGGGCACGGTGCTCTGCAGACCCGCCCAGTAGCTGTCAGCAGTATGAGCGGTCCGCCACCCATCCAGTCCGAGCTGAGGGTACAGAGGGTCCACCCAGGCAGTCCACCACCCATCGAATTCTCGAAATATTTCGTGCTGATGGTACAGATAATGCGCTCCGGACTCCTGTCTCCCGTCTCCCATCTCCGTCTCCGGTCTCCGGTCTCCTGTCTCCAGTCTCCTGTCTCCCGCCACCCGTCTCCCGTCTCCTGTCTTCGGTCTCCCGTCTCTCGTCTCTTGTCTCCGTCTCCCGTCTCTTGTCTCCGTCTCCCGTATCCCGTCTCTCGTCTCCCGTCTCCCGTCTCCAGTCTCCCGTCTCCCGTCTCCAGTCTCCTGTCTCCCGCCACCCGTCTCCCATTCTTCACCACCCGTCTCCCGTCCAAAGGCCATGCAGCCCGTGCCAACAGAAAATCAGCACCACGCCGCGTGCCCCGGGGCGCAAATAAAACTTGTCGAATTATGCAAATCACAAGCGTGCGTCTATAACATAAGTTAAGGCTTGTATTGTTAGCCTTCTAGGTGTAGTGTTATTCGCCGGCCATTTATTTCTGCCTGGCTCTGGACGGCTCATGTGCTTATTATGGACATTATGAGGTCATATATCTGGAAGGATTGTAACTAGCGGGTGAGGGGCGGCGAGGCGCTCGCCGGTCGCCACCCACCGCACGCCGTCGGTATAGTGTGAACAGCACTGGTCACCGCCAAATGCCGACCAAACGCACCGCAAACTCGGCCTCAATAAGAGGTAAGGGAGCTAAGAAAACGGGCTGTAGGAAGAAAATCCTTGAGGGTCAGCCTTGTTAACAGAAGAGTGCCTGACAGAAGTATCCGGTTCTAACATGGGTGGAGTGGGTTGCGAGCATTTGGGTGAAGTGGTCATGCCCTCATGTAGGTGGACACTGATGCAGTAATGTGATTACCATGGGGTGATGGAGACACAGCGTGCACCGCGCCGCCCACCTCCACGTCCTCACTCGAACTGAGATGAGGGGTTGAGGCAAGTACGGGCCATTATGATAACCCGGCCGTTAGTGCCGTAACCACCTCGGTCGAACGACCGACCCCCTCCCCTGAACGGCCCGTGATTACATACAGCCAGACGGATATGGGTGGGCCAGTACCCCGTGTTTGAAGGGGGGGGGTACTGTGATTCACGCTGGTGGGCCCCCAACGACCGACGTTTTCCAGTGATGATGAGTTCGTCAGTCCGTCAATTCTCACCTTCAGACTGTCAAACTAATGCAGCCTGCACTAGTCTGCAGTACTATATTCATTGCCCCGTCCTTCAAATTCAACTGTCCTGTCAAAACGCAGTCTGCTCAAGCTACTCTCGTTTAATGGCTGCAAGAAGTGTTACTGGGTCCTATTGTCACTTGAAAAACATGAGTTTCTCGATGATTTATTTCATTTACAAATCACACGATGTTTGATTTGACTTCATTAACTGCAGTGTTTCGAGGAGATACTTAAGTGATAATGTAGCTATCAACCAATGTCCAGCCTATTTGTGATCGACAGATAAACATATCTAAGGCCAGCAAACTTTTATCAGTCACGCAAATAAGCACTGCAGACAAATTCAAACATAAACTGGTGCCGGACCACCCACTAAGCAGCAGACAGTTCAAACAGAAAACAATGATTGACGTTCAAACAGCTGCAGCAAAAATGTATTTTTACCTTCAGTTGATGACTTTGTTACCGAGTCCCAAGCTCCAGGAAACTTTTCCCCATCATTTCACTTCGCGAGCCGCGCCGGCTGTCTTCAATACACTAAACCATGTGATTTGAAAGACGCCGTCCACAATTACAACAGTCTGAGAAACACATCAGCTGCCGAATGCCTTGTAATTTTGTCGGCTGATATCCTTGAGCCCGCATGCAAGCGTCATGGTCAGCGCTTTTTGACTGGTGCGGAATCGCTAGCGTGTCACTCATGGTTCGATTGGACCTCACGTGTTGTGTGGAAATCTATCCACATATTCGTGTTACTAGATCGTGTTTCTATTCTGCTAAAGGACACAAATAAGGCTCTGTTTCCATTACCATTTAGACACCCACGTGGTCAATAGAAGCGACTCTGTCACAATACACAAGTCACGCTATCTTTGGTAATCAACAGGCGTACTTATGCCTCCAATGGGCCCCCTGTGAGGCGGCGGAGTCTGTAGACAGTGTCGCCAGGTGCGCTGAGGTCACAGCCAGGTCATTACGAACAGTGGGACCGTGACGGCTGCTGTGATTGGACAATACCGACAGCGGCGCTCTCTGCGCCCCCCGCTGTGCTCAGTCCAGGGGTCACAGACCAATAGAGTTGTCCACTCCGCCGGCTTCTCTGGGCCACCGCAGAGAGGGGGTCGACTGCCACCCCCGCCGTCATCCATTACCACTGTGCGCTGGTGCGGCACAGGGCGGTGGGAGGGCCGACCCCGGTCAGATGGGCCGACCCAGCCGCCCCGCAGTCACCCAGCGGGCAGCCTTTATTCGCGCGCCCAGTATTTGGCCAAGGTGGTCGCCGGAACAATGGGCCACCATTCAGTCGCGGACTGGCCAGTTTTGGCTCTGTCCGGGAGTGAGATATGCTCGGGGAGCCCCCACTGTGCGGGGGTGACGGTGGGGACGGCGCGGGCGGGATCTATCTGGGCTCACCGCCAGTGTTGTATCTGTGGATTCTCCAGTTCGCCCCGGCACGCTCCACCATCCTGTACAGAACCAATGGAGTAGAGCCACAGTGTCCCGTTGTCCAGCATGGTGACCACCCTCCTTTGTTGGATAAAAATGTGTCTGCGGTGGACCTCCAGCGTATCTATCTGCCGTGAGTCTCGGGGACTGTGGTCAGCCCCCGGTGTGGTCCTACCGTCACTGCGACCCCCCCCCTCACCGTCAGCCGCTGGCCGCTCCTGTTCGCCGGAGCTGACGTCCAGCTCAGTCGTCCCGGTCTGTCGGCACACAGCGACCCTCCCGTCACACACGCTGACGAATCACTCTGAGACCGCGACTTTGATGAAACGAATGATCGGTGAATGTGCTTTATTTTGCCGGGTTTAGTAGTGGGCCTTCATTTGTCATGTGGGTCTCGTTGGTGGCCGTATTTGGGCAGATCCACGGTATCCGCAGCATTGAGGAGAGTCACAATCCATTCAGCGGAGTGGATGGACCTCACCGAAGTAGGCAGGTATGCCAGCGACGTGCGCCGTGACTCGGGAGAAACCAGTGACCGACGGGCTGCTGCCGTTCGACGGGTCGGACAGGCCCGAATCGACGCAATTCCATCTGCTTTACCAGCAGGGAGGACGGCTATACCTATGACAAAAGTACCCAGTTAAAATAAATTGACAATGGGAGTTTGTAAACCTCGATCTCTTTAAACAATAAAACTGCGATACGATTAGTTTTGATAGCCGCACAGATTGAATGCATTGTCCTGCAATGGCCCTATGATTGGTACGGTAAACAGGACAAATGGAATAGCCGATATCATGTGGACCGTGACTGATCCGGACTCTCGCCCACCGCACTATGCTGTCGCCTAAAGTGAGCGACGATGTGTTGGAACGGCGAATTCAAACCGGTCATAAAGGTGCACAATGATGAGGCGTCGTTCTATGACACTCCCCAGCCCACCAGCGGACCCCAGAACGGTGTCCACCGCAATGACATCTCATTTGCCCGCCTGTCGTATGTCGATTGGACAAATTTACAGCTGAGGAATCGGACGGAGGTGGGTGTATCGTACTCAGTGACTCGGCTGGCCAGCCTCGACCGTCTGGCACGGACACAGAAGGTCTTTGCTGCCGACGGAAGGAGGCATTCTGCTTGGAAACAGGCGGGTTTTACTCCACTCGGGGGACAGGTCCCTCTCAGGGTTTTAGTTCTTAGATAGGTCGGGGACTTCCAAACAGGACGAGAGTCATTTATGACGCGAATAAACGAGCATAAAACGCGTTTGTCACAGGTCGATTTGGCGCGCTGATTTTCAGTGGTCCCCTATCCGGGGACGTTTGCACACCCCAAACGGTTCTATTGTCATCGGGAAGTCAGGAGGGGGGCTGTAACGATAGCTCATCGCTGTCTGATGGTGGTCGCCACTCACCGAAAGGGGTCTCTGCCCTCAGCTGAACAGAGAATTGGGGTGCCAGAGGATATAGAAAAGGGGGACGGGATAGGATAGGAGATGAAAGGGTTGTAGATGAGAGGGTAGGAGAGGAGAAGAGCGGCGAGGAGAGGAGAGGAGAGGAGAGAAGCTAGGGGAGAGGAGAGGAGAGGAGAGGAGAGGAGAGGAGAGGAGAGGAGAGGAGAGGAGAGGAGAGGAGAGGAGAGGAGAGGAGAGGAGAGGAGAGGAGAGGAGAGGAGAGGAGAGGAGAGGAAAGGAGTGGAAGGGGAAGAAAGGAGGATAAGATTACCATAGACAGAATAATTAATTAGCCATTTTCACGACAGGTTATCTGGCGAATGCACCAAAGTTGACCAAGTCTGCACATATCTCTGTATGCACAATGCACAAGTCTCCCAAACAACAAATATTTTCGTAGCACGAATTTATTTCAGGGTTTTAATCGAAAATAATGTCTGATGATTTGAACAGTAGGAACATACCTAATCATTATCAACTTTGCAGCCCAAGTTGATAACTTCTAAGAAGCACAATGAACCTAATTTGACCTAATTTGCACCAAAACTGCACCAAATGTGAACTAAATCTGTATCAGGTAGCAGTCGTGAGAACAGCTATCATGCATTAGGTATTGGTTACTTGGAACGTAACTGGGGAACAGAGAAGGACATTTTATTTTTGGGGAAGTATCATCCCAGTCCCTTCCCACTTACTAACCTTAAAAGTACCCTTTCCGTCTCCACTTCTTCCACTGCAGCACTGCTAGCTCTTACAAGTTCTTTTTCTCCACAGTTGGGAAGTTCGAGGCTCCAGCAGTCTTAATAAACTACATATTTGTGAGCAGTGGATTGACAGTTGGAATGGTATGTTCCGTTTTTCTGTTTGTACATTGAAACGGCATAATCAAGAGTGACAGAATGGTTAAGGAAAGCTATCATCAATTGAGCCGCACTTCAATTTCCGCAACCATCATTTGTCGTCGAAACATAAAAAATCTGTCTACCAAATTAATTGGTCCTTGAAACTTGATGTCTATTTTTCACATACTTGCTGTGACAAATTACTGAATAGCGTTTTTTCCCAAGGTAGGCTGAATTATAACCTATTTGGAACTTGGAATTCACGGATAGACTCACCCTGACTGTCGTCATTTTTAAGTGTGCTTGATTGAGGTACATTGTGTTGGGCTCCCGATTGACAAGCAACTCTAAATGATGACGTCACCGGGGTCTGGCGGCGGCTTATCACATCTGCTCTGAGTGACAGCGGCGGGACGCTCATCAGACCAGCTGAGGACGGTAAAAATTAACATAGGGCTGCCAAATAGTATTGAGTGCTTGAGGAATGTCGCGAATGCGCTGAAAACATGTTTCTGTTGGTAAAAGGCTAGAATATCGTCAATCCTGGTGTGCCTTCCAACCATAAGAGATTGGATTTTAACTGTTCAATGCTGTTCGAAAGGTTGGTTAGGCCAAAAGTATGTTTGGGGAGCACAACAATGCGCATAAAATGCATTCGCTTATAGTCCCTCACACTATGTTTTGCAAGTACCAAGGCAAATGTTTTCTCAATGCACATGGGAACACATCGGGACATCGGCTGGCTCTAAGCAAATCACAAAAGCTGTTTGAAAAAATATATGTATCGTGCTCAAGAGCATAGATCAATCAATAGCAATTCGTCCTAGCCAAATTTCTGTACCGCCTGGTCCAGTTCCCTTTAGTGTCCCATTACGACAATGTGTTTGCGCTCGCTCGTGCGCGGATTGTGGATCGATGCGTTGTTTTCAGGATCGGCTGGCCTCGTTCGCCGTGCCATACCGACCCCTGGAGGTGGGGTTAGTCGGCGCGCGTGAACGACCGGCCAAATCGCGCCACTGTTTTCCAATTCCCGCTAAATTGGCACCCACTTTGTTATGCAAAACACATAGCCTGGCACCGGCCGCTTTAATGGGTTTGTTTTACCTGTGTCGGAATTGTACAATTACCGCAGTGACGCGGCCAGGTCGGCTCAGACATTCCACCGGCACGGCAGGTGGCAAACAGGCACCTTCCCTGATCTCCACAGTGTCAGAGGAGCGCGCGCCTCCCCCGAGATTTGTTTTGGAGACCGCCGATCGGGGGGGGGGGGGGGGGAGGGGCTCACACCTCGGACCGTGTCACATGCGACACATACCGCGCATTGCCGCTGTTAGGGCTCGCCTGATTGGTCTTTTTCCCATAGGTGGCGCTGGTGGGGAGGTAGATCGTCCCCGATTGCCACACTGCTGGTTCGACAGAGCGAGACAGCCTGCCGCGATCCGTGCCATGGGGAGCGAATACCTCACATGTCAGGAGGGGGGGGGGGGGATACAGAACGTCAACAGGGGTCGTCAAAGAGGCGATCAGCCCACGGGTGTGATAGGGATGTGTGATGTTTACATGATAATGAAATTGGACAATTTCTTATCGGCTTCAGAGTAGTTCGAATGATTTAATGCTACCAAGTTATATAAGAGGGGTCTGGTAACTGATAAACGTAGGAAAAGGGGAAGGGGATATGCTGTCTTCTTTGGTTTGGTATAAGCTGAAGCAGTGGGTGCCATCATGATGTAATGTATGCACCTATATAGTAACAATTAGGATTTATCATCAAGGTTATTGTTTCAATGAAAACTCGCGGAATGTAAGTTTTAAACATATAATCAAGTAAAGTAACCGTACTCTCATAGTTAATATCCAAAATCGTAAGAAAAAGGCCTGATAAATCCGAGGGAGAGTGGTTATCACTCGGAATTATCAGGCCTTTTTCTTACGATTTTGGATATTAACTATGAGAGTACGGTAACTTTACTTGATTATACGAGTATGTTAAGCATGTCTCTCAAAACAGTGCTAACAGCTATTCAGAATGTAAGTTTTCATTAAAGCTTATTTATTTGCGTGGCATGGCTAACATTGGGACTTCTTTAAAACTTGAGAAAATTATCGAATCCATTGGCAGATGCTTAGATCAAGAAGTAGGGCGAACACTCAACAACGGGGTATTCACTGGAGTGATCCAAAAATGCGGTCTTTGAGACTGCGCAGGCATACATAAAAAAGTTTCTCCAGATTTTAAAACTTATCAGATTAAGATATTTCTTTCCTTATGCAGGGGTTCAAGACAAACTTTTCCTGATAAAAGCTGTTTTCTAGCCTTCTTTTCCTTTATTCTAAAAGGGGAAACTGGTCGATTTCGGGTGCTCATAGGAGTGGGAGTGGCATTTCCTGAAGCATGTTAAGACACCTCAACCTTTTCAATGTTTTTTTTTGCAAAATATTTTAATGCATTTCCTTACGGGTGATTGAGTGAGCAATAGTTATTGTGACGAGGCTCAAGACCGTTTCAAATAATGTCTTGGTCCCAGCATTGACCACATTGGAACCCATCAGCCCTCTCTGGACCGCGTCGAGTCTTTATCAGACTCTCACCTCGGTATCGCACACTCGCCTGTGAACGCTGACAGTACCGGAGCATCCTCCTCTCTCCCTCTCCCGCTCCTCGGCCCTCTCTCCCCTCCCGCGGCTGTATCCATCTCATCCGACGCATCGAGCGCGCCTCTCCGCTGCCTCACCACGGGACACGAGATCACACGGACCAGCCATAAGACGCACAGCGGGGCGGCGACATTATGAAACATGCCATGACTATCAATTTGTCTTCATTCAGACGCGGAATTCAATTAAGCGCGTCGTGTCGGCTGGGCCGGGCCCCGATTGAGACGTGTTCCGTTAGGGCGGCGCGGCTCTCCAATAACTGCATTATGATGCGGCTCTGGCCGAGTTAACACAGCGTGATTGAGCGGCTTGTTTTGGAGTGTCGGCGGCGACGATAATTGATTGAGATCTCGGAGCGCGCCGGTCGCAGGTCGACCAGAATGGGAATGAGGCAATTAGATGTGGGCTGGCGGCGAGCCTCGCCAGAGACGGACTTTCTCGTGGAGATCAGGGAGGCTGTGTGACTGAACAACTGAGGAACTGGAGAACATTGTCGACATTGCTGGATGCGCCTAGGGCACCTGGGGATCTATGGCGTTCGCTGAGGATGGGACAAAGTAGCCGAGGACTGAAAACGGTAGCTGAAGACAGGCGGAGGGAGTTCATGGATGAAGAATGAAGATGGCCGAAAACAGATGAGGATACATACGTAAAACGATGGAAACTGGATAAGAGTATGTACATAGAAACGATTGAAGCAGTTGAGGAGAAAAATGATTTTGAGCTTGGTGTTTTTGTTTTTGCTCAGTATGGCATATGCACAAGGTGACAGATAAATGATGTGCGCTTAGCGTTGCGAGGTGCCTAAGGGCGACTTGTGACTAGTGATGTCAATTACAGAAAATCGGAATACAATACCGATACCAAACCAAATACCAACCAAAACCGTGGGGAAATACCAAAACCGAACCAACTTGGAAAGATGAGGGAAATACCAACTTTTTACCAATTTCTTAGCCTCTTATACATAAGTGAGGGTTCATAATACCAACAAAATACCAAACACATTAGGATTGAAATACCAAATACCAAGTTGGTATCGGTTTGGTATCGGTATACCAAAAAGTTGGTATCCGATTGACATCTCTACTTGTGACGAATATAAAATAAATACCTACAAAACCAAGTTTTTTAGCAATATCTTTCTACATGTAAATGATACTTCATCCAAGATGCTTCCTCCAGGCAACAAACGCAAGGTGTTGTGCGCGTCGAGGTGAAAGCGAGGTTCGTGTCGGCCGAGATTGGCAAGAACGCGGGCTGAATGTGCGCATACGCTGACCCGACAGATTGCGTTTACTACGTGCGGCTTATTCCGGCCGCCGATAATTACATTCTTTGTGTTTGGAGCGAGCCGTGCAAACATATCGGCCAAGTGCCAGTCCGATCATCTGATATAGGCAACATGCAATAAGGAGCATTTTACCGGCCGATATGCGTCGGCCGGCCCCGGCACGCTATGCTGGCCGTAATTTGCAGCCCTTAGGGCGTGTACTACATGATTTGATGATTCTGCACGAATAATCGATCATAAGCCATCCAAAAGCACCCTTTCGACGCTGCAGCCTGTCACGAACGGTGCAATCAAACGCAGATAGCGTCGCGGCGAAAAAGCGATCGCTGGGAAGTCGTAATAGAAAGAGCGCTCCAGTGACGTGACAATGCCGGCTGGTGACACCTTGTGACGGGTCACGTGACACCCTGTGATGGGTCACGTGACGGCGGTGACGGACAGTGTCGCGCTGATACGGCGCCGGCCGGCGGTAAATGTGTCACCTCGTCATCACCAGTCACCGCTAGCTGTCAACACAGACCGGCCGAAATATCTACTGCGCTCCCTCCAACTAGAACGCCCGACATACCTGCTTACTGCGCTCCTCCCCAATCACTCAGATGGTGCAACAATCCACCGTTCCGCCCACACACTGTGGCAACACTCTAATTAGTGGAAGCTAAAGAGGTTGTCCTGAAGATGGTAAAGATCATTGGTCCCCTGCAGATTGCACACATCAGTGTGTAGTGATTGTGGGCTTCATTAAAGGTACCTATATCAATTTTTCTTTTACCATAGTCGTGTTTGCCCAAATGAATGAGCATTTTTTAAACAAGGTATGCTATTTGAATACAAATGCACCACGTCATTAAAACCTGATCGAAGTTTTCCTGAATCTGAGTTTGGCACTTACCTTCCACTCAAACAGGCTGGCTTTTGTTTCTCTATACGCGAATCTGGAGGCCCGTCTGTATCCATCTTTTGGCAGGAGCTCTAATCTGAGATCGTTTATATCAGACAGCGGGCCTTCTGAACAGACCGGGGAGCTGGAGGAGGGGGCTCACGTGCCGCCCGGCGGCTTCTTCACAGGGTTATACCAATATGGCGGCTGCCGAGCGAACCATCCATGCTCAGCTCAGAGTATCTGCAGGATCAGGCCCGCATCCGATCCCAGTGCTGGCCAGATGACCCAATAATTACCGCCCCGTCAGCTGTGAATGGAGATTGGCACGCAACGTCGCGTGAGGAGAAGCCGTCAATGAAATAAACTATCCGTGCCCATACATAGCGCTGACTCAAAACGAGGCATGTTTTGGAGCATTAAGACCAGCATTACCGATAAAAAAGAAACATGTCATCGATTACCTACTTTCAAGGTCTGCATCGTGACAGAGCTTATCTGTGGCTTCCCAGTGCGTAGCAATAACATTTTCTGGTGTGTGTGTGTGTGTTTTTTTTTTTGGGGGGGGGGGTCTTTCAGAGCTTTAATTTCTCATGTTCTGGCATACATACTATACCGCAGTCAGGTTTTCGCAAATTTGTAAAAACAGCGACGCATCTTTTATGCCTAATCTTACAAAGTTATCAGCTATTGATGAAGTATCATTCTTATATCCTCCTGGGAAGTTATCTTTGTGTGTTGGAAGTGTTATCTTTTCTTTTTTCGTCACCACTTGGTTTTTAAGAATATTTTGCGATTTATTGAGTGACTGTACCAGAGGAGCGGATGAATTACAATATATCACATTATAACGATAAAACTATTTTAATGCAAAAATCAACTGGGCCTAATTAATGCAAAAGTTATTCAAGAAATTCACAAACGAAAAGGCTAAAGATATTCCAATGACCATTTGAATCTTCGCTGTAAACCATTTCATCCGTTATCTATTGCATTTAAACTCGTCGAGAAATAGCGGTTAAAATGCATTCGAGAACAGACGGCAGTCCAAGGAATCGACAGCCGATCATGAATTTATTGTTGCTTTATTCTGCAATCTTGCTTTAAACTGTATAAGTAATGTTGCTTAAGTTCCGTATGGCTATCGAAAAAAAGAATGGTTGACACATGCAAACATCAACCTATTTATTTTGAAGGATTATGCACACAAACTGAGGGCTATAGAAGGAACAAGACAGCCCCAATATATCTGAAATATGAGGCCTCTTTGAGTCGCAAGTAGTGCTAACATGTTGGGCAAGCCTCGAACAAGGTGCAGTTATCAGGCAGGGAGGATGGATGACCTAGAGGCGCATGCACAAAGGCGGTAACCCCAAAACTTGCTGACAACAGATCGAAAATGTAAATTCAAATTTAGCGCGTCATTCTGGTGCTATCGTAATGTGAAATCGGGCCTGCCATGGACGGGTCGCCGGCGGTTGGTCGGCTGCACGTGTTCCCGAGTGTCGTACATGGGCGGCGGCGGCGGCGAAGCAGCTTGAGCAGCTTGTGGTGGTCATATGGCCGGCGGTGATTGGCCGAGCGGACAGCGAGGAGGGGCGCCGTGTCACACGGAGATCTGCGGCAGGAATTGATGACGACACAGCAGCATGGCAGTGCTCACAGCCGAGCCGCTCACCAGCACCAGGGCTCGGATCAGCGATCACCACTGTCAACAGCAGCACAGCAGCCACCCGTCACCGATCACCACTGACAGCACAACAGGGGTAGGGGCCTTCCAAAATGGCAGCCGACCAGCAAACGTGCATACCATTAAGGAGAGATGAAACTTTCTTATTCTGTGCCCCGCTGGGGAGGGGTCGAATCTGTCCCCTTCCGTTTTTCGCCAATAGCTTCTAAACGCGATTAGCAAGCAACGTCAATCTTTCAGTACCTTATCAGCATTAATTTGACATGTTCCCTGAAAATTGAAACGAAATCTATCAGAAAGCTTTTGAGAAGGATGTGTTTAATTATGTCATTTCACGCCATTTTCGCTTCAAAACTGCAGAAACTCCAACACCTCTAACATCTTCAGTTTTAAGGAATCAAAGCGTAACAAGAAAAAATGTACGTGATTTTCCTTCATCGTTCAAATCATTGTCTCATTATTTTTTAAAGTTTGGATTTTGGCCCCAAATTAATAACTGTTTTATTCTCGGATAATCGTTACACAATCCAAAATCTGAGTTAATTAAAAAAGAATACAATCGAAAAGCACAGTCTGTGTACCGACATTCCAATTTCTAGAAGAGCCGGTTCAAAATGCAGGTGTTTCAAATTTTAGTGACTTCACGACACACAATTCTTAGGAATGTTTTTTTTTCTTCAGGAACTTGTAAGAATAAAAATAGCACAATTCGATTTGCTGCATCAGATAGACACCTTTTTTGTCTTAAAAAAAAATCGCTAAATTTGATTTCACTTGACCTGACCTTGACCTGACTTTGACCAGAGATTCATCCAAACATGGTCTATACCACTAATAGAGTAGGCCCATTGGGTTCTATGCGTAAAATGACCGGTAAAACCTAAGTATCCTGTTCCGTAGCTCGTCTTTGGTCACCTCACCTGACCTTTACCTTGACCTTTGCATGGAATTGCATGCAATGCATCTTGTCTTGGTCGTGGCCGTCGTGAAAACGGCTATTAGCCGTTTTCACGACGGCCATCTGGTACACATTTGGTGCACATCTGGTACAGATCATTGCCTTTTTGAGAATTTTGAGTTTTTTTCGATTCAGTTGCTTAGAAAAAGTTCAAATTGCAAACATAACTTGCAAATTTATTGAACTTTTAGAGGAGCTATTAGCCCGCGCTTGACTGGGGGCTCTACAGAGCCCCCTCCTGTTTTTCAGCAATATCTTCTAAACCCTTTGACGGATCAATACAAAAGTCGCGGTACTTTCAGCGGCATCAATTTGACATCTTGTGTCAAAATTTAAACTTTCTAGCTATCATAGATCGACCAGAAATGACGTCAGAGTAACGTCATGGCGGCCGATTTTGATGAAAGTATTGAACTACAGCAAACGCTCTCAAGAGCTCACTTTTAAAGCTAGATCCAATTTCTCTGCATGAGTTGGCTTCGAATACACGTGGCTATCAAACTGTTATCTCGAAATTTGAAAATTTGAAATCTTTTAAAAAGTATACAGGATGTCTCAAAAGTTCGTTGACACGTATCAGCCTTGCTTTTTCGTCAATATTTCTGATTCAACAAGGAATTCAACGACAAAATTTTCCATGGGCATTGGTAACACCCATCCTCATTCCTCAAGCAATGTTATTGTTTCCAAATGCATTCTGCCCTTCAAGAGCTCACAAAAAACACCTCTGACCATTGGTCAAGCATGAAAATGGATGTCGCAAAATGCCGTTTGTGAAACTCTCCGTTTTAGAAGTAATTAGAATGATAATGTCGAAACTGAAACATGACAAACTGTCGACAAGGATAGGTACAACATGATGATCATCCACAACATAAGTGCATGGCATTTTGGAAGGACAAAACCATGCGAGAATAACAGCGTTTTGGACGACTAACTGGTGCGACAGCCGACAAGTGTGCCGGAAAGCAACTGAAAACGCGCTCAAAACTACTAAATATTGGCAAGAAGCTCGCAATCAAGAATTTTACCAATGATCTGGAATTGTATGTTATCATCGAACTTCATTTCAAATTATAGCAAAGCACAAAAGATCGGCGAAGTATTCCTTCTTTAGTATTCGACTTTAGTATTTATGTAGAACCAATTAGTATTCACATTTCAGTATGATTCTCAAGCACAAGCGCAACTAACTACCTAATAGTCGCGTGAAGGTCGCTCTGTCCTTAAAACTTGTCTATGTCCTTTTGCCATTTGTCCGGTGCTTGAATGCAAAAGAGATAAGGTGCTCTTTATATCATTCATCTTCCCATAATCTGGACAAAACGATTAGCACGGAATTTCTTAAAACTTTTGTGGAAGCCTGGAATATGTAGTCGCCTGGATCCCAGGCAGGTAAGAAAGTGTGCGAATATTCCCTCCTTCGAGAAAACACCAGTGGCTTTATTTTGCTCTACCTTTACTTTGTAGGTAGAACGGCAGGCTTCAGCCAAAAAAAAAAAAAAAATTGGCGAGTTACAGAAACTTGTTACATTTGCATCCAATAAACCCCCTTTTCTTAGCCCCCATCGATAGAATCACTTGATATAGAATGCTATAGAATTGATATAAAATCACTAAAATTGTGCCGGGTAAAAACTTTCTTTGGGTCCGCCTACTTTGTAAATTTGGTGTTTGTTGTGATGGGGCACGTTTTCCCTTCCCTTCATTTGGTATCACCCCCCCCGGTCATATGGAAGCACAGAAACAATAAACAGTTCCATGGTCGCCGCCATTGTGTTTCGAGGGTAATCCGCCGCTCCCGATAAATCGCCGCGACAGTGCTAAATTAACCACCGGAATCGACCATAACAGTGTTTGATACTTGGCACATAGTGGCACATGATACTGATACACGGCCCCTATGGCACATAGGGGCCGATCGCTAAGGGGAGGAAGTCAAGTCTACCTTGACAGTCGTTGTGCGACTCTTTAGTTGGTGGGGGTGGTTGGTTGGGGGGGGGGGGTGAGGTGGAGGTATTGCAACACAAATATGATGAAACAGAGCGGAGTCTCTGTAGTTTTCACATCTAAGGCTATTTGAAAGTTTTCCCTCCATTTCAGAGATGCATCATGACCTTAGATGACCTCAGGTCAACGAAATACAGAAACCGGAACACATGTCAAGACACTTGGTGAGGTTAGCACAACCTGAAAGCTTGAATGAAATCGATGTAGAACTCTGGATTTTACAGCAAAATAAGGCTGATTTTGGTGCTATTTTGACAATGTACCGGTTTCCGTGATCTGTTAACCTGACCTGAAGTCTTTAGACTTGAAATTTTCAGGATATGTGTTAAAAGAGGTCCCACAGTGTTTTGAAAAGTTAGTGGTGCTACGTCCCACCGTTTTTCGTTATCTGCGAAAAACTTAATTATTCCCATTCTCATAAATATGTAATTCCAATTTACCCTGACACTGTACGTACATGTTTTTTTTCATAGGCGGCGGAACGTGGAGGGCACTGGGGCACCGTGCCCCCTTTGATTTTGGCATTTTAATATTAGCCCTATGGGCGTTGCATGGAAAGAATGGGACCAAAATTCGGCAGTGCCCCCCCCCCCCTTAATTGAAGGTGAATTCCGCCGCTACTGTTTTTTGTGATCTGGTGACCTTAACTGGAAAGACTGAGACTTGGAATTTTCAGGAAATGTGCCAAATATAGAATGGGTACGTCATATTAGTCGGTGCTATGTGCCGTCGTTTTTTTTTTTTTGCTTTTTGCGAAAAGCCTTAGGGAAAGTTGCACCACCTCGGCCCTGGCCTGGCGAGGGTTAGTGCTCTTCCCTCCATCAGTATTTTGACATTCATATTTCACGACTTCAGAGTGGCCGTGACCAGTTTTTCTTATTTACGTGACGCATCGGCTATTTGTTTGCAATTCGTTATGTTCCATATTGGCATGGTCCATGAAGTGACCAAGCTGCACAAAAACAACTATTTCTGTCATGGATTTGTAGTATTTTTGTCGTGCAAAATCGATAGCGGATTCAGAAAGACAGTCTTGGATGCTGGGGAGGGGAGGGGGGGGGGGGGGTCGGAGCATACTTACCACTAAAAATATGTTTCCAAATTCCAAAAACTCATCGGATTTCGATTTCCTACGCACTCCTGTGCAGTTTAAAACAACATTTTCATTTTAAAAGTTGTTTAGCTAATTTCGGCTTATTCTCGAAAAGCCGCAAATCTTCGTCGATTTCGGGTGCTGCGGGTGGATAAGGGGTGGAGGTGGGGCATTTTCCCCAAGTGCCTTTCCTTGGATACGCCGTTGCTCAAAATGATCTTGCAGTGGGTCTCAGCCTGTAACTTTTCTGGATCCGTCTCTATGGTGCATTGCACTTTGAAAAAGCCAGCCAACAGACAAACATACTCGAAAACCGATGCAATGGAAAATGTAAAATAAGTGGATATTTGGACGACTTCAGCCTTTATATAACAATCTAACTTACTGATTACGTTTTTCGTCATGCTGCAAAGAAATTCAATATAAATATGTGATCGACTGGCAGCTCGATGCCTAAAATAGCGTGCAATGCTCTCTCGATGAAAATAGTGCCGCCATAATTCAATAAGCCTATTAGAGGATGAAATACGCCCACAAAATCGAAGTTACAAGACTGCGTCTTATCATTTGTCTTGGTGCACACACGTATCATTGCAGACGGCATACGAGACTCGTATTGTTCATACGCTTACGTAGCAAATTAACGTCTTCGTCGCTGCTGATCGAGAGGAAAAATGATAAAAAGACATGCTCTGTTTCAACAGAGCAAACCCTGTTTAACACTGAGCATTGAACGCTCTGTTCACAACAACATATCAATATTTTGATCTGTAGCTGATGTGAGGGTTTTATTTCTGAGGTCTGTTTGTATCTGTTTACATGTATTCCTGCAAAGCGTGATATAAACGTCAATCCTTGACCAGGGAACACCTCAGTAATTCGGTCTTTGTGGCTTGCATCAGCTTGTTACCCTCCGATGTTGGTGTCTCTGGTAACAATTTGAGACATGTCTCTTATCAAATCCGCAAGATATTACATGTAGCCACTAAAACCACCTTGTTTGTATGTGTTCAATGTATGGCTAATTTTTAAACGACGAGCCGCTTTCGCGATAATGAATGATGCTTGTTAGCCTTCCTGTTAGATTGGAGTATATCTGTCGTAACTGACATCTAATATCTGTTACTGGTGATAACACCCGAGAAGTAATTGTGGTAACATATTTCCACCTATTCATTCACGCTAAAATAGCAGCTGTGAGTCCAATTTCGCAGGAGAGACGGCCGTTTTCCATTCTTATGCGGTGCGCACTGAACAGCGACCTATTGTGACAGTCGCCCGCATCAGACACAGCCAGAAAAACACGACTTATTTGCGTGGCGGCGGCTGTCGGCCTGACAGCCACCTGTTAGCCACCAGAGACTTTGTCATCGTGCTTTGACGCCCGGAAAGCCACTGTCCATCCCGGCTGCGCAGCCACGGCCGCTTTTTAGGCCTTTGATATCCCTAATTAAATAATTCGTTAAGCTCATTAGTGGTTTGTCGTCGGGCGCGGATACTTGAAGTGCATAGAATAGCTGGTAATAAGGCATTGTGGATGACATTATTCCGCTCTTTGACACGCACCAATCAGCGCGCCCCATTACAGGCCTGTTAGGGACGACACCGCCCGGCTCCACCAATGGCTGCGCTCGACTGGCTATCATGGCCGCTGGAGCGGCGGCTCGTCGTCCGGGGGGCGGGGCGTGCTGGTACGGCTCGCGGCCGCCGGGCGGCGCTGGCGGCCGGCGCCGGCCCCGCAGAGCCGCTCGGGCCGCTGTCGGCGGCAGAGCTCCGCGCAGGCAGTGCTGGCGGCGGCGGCAGTGCAGTGAAGGCGGCGGCGCGCGCGGCCCGCGTATGGTGCGCTGTAGCATGATGCCCGTCGCGTCCGGCCCTGGCGTGCCGGCTCCGCGGCCCAAGCTGGGCTTCTCGATCGACTCTCTGGTGGGTGAGGGCGCCGACTCGGCCCGCGCCGGCGGCCAGTCGGCCAGTCCGGGCCCGGCGCCGGCCAGCCCGGAGCCGCGCAGAAAGGAACGCTCTCCGCCCCGGGAGCGGCGTGACTCTCAGCCGGCCCAGGTGGCCGAGGCGCCAGAGACAGCGTTTGACCTGGCGCCCGACACGGACATGCTGCAGCAGCGGCTGGCGCACGAGCGCGCCCTGCACGAGCGGTTACTGGCGCACGGCCTGGGCGGCGGCCCGCTGGGCGCCTTCGGGCCGCTGGCGCCGCTGGCGCGGCTGCCACTCGCCGACCCGCGCTACATGAAGCTGGCGCAGCTACGAGGGGAACTAGCGCTGAGCCGGGCCGGCGGCGGCGTGCCGGCAGGCCTGCCCGGCCTGCTCTCTCACCCGCCGGCCGCTCCACCGGCGCCCTCCGAGATGCCGCTCTACCCGTGGCTCATGTCCCGCCACGGGAGAGTCTTTCCCGGACGCTATGCTCCAGGTGAGTCTGCTTGTCGGTGGTCTCGTGGCCATGCAGCATGTGGTCCAGTGGTTCTGTGTTCTCAAGATCCCGTCGTTGTGTGATGATATGGTCGCGTAGTCTCGTGGTCTTTGTGATGTTTGCAGCATCTTTAATGGGTCACTTGGTCTCATTGTCCCGTACCAATGGACCCATGGTCTCATTGGCCTTGTCTTTGTGTCCTGGACCAGGTTCTATAATCTCGTGGTCCGCCGCCACCGCCGCTCGGCCGGCCGGTGCCGCTGTGTCTACCGCGGCCCGTGAATGCCGGCCCGCCGCCAGCCCCGCCCAAAGTAACCCGTCCGTCCGCCCCAGCGAACTCGTCCCGTGAGGCTGTAGTGGCGTCGTTCTATGACTGTCGTCCTAACATGTACGTACAGAGCATGGTGTGACCTTAGCTGACCTAGCCGGCAGTGAAATTGTTAAACCATCCAGAAAGGTGAGCTAATAATGACTGTGGCAGTTATAGCGTTATCTCAACTCTCGGCAGCTGATTCTCGTTCGATTAGGTCGTCTTGTTATGGTTTCTAGCGTTATGTTGATAAACAGACACTCGTATCAGTATGCTGTGATTGGTCAGTGGGCAATGGTCATTAGGTATGTGGATCCCAAAGGACATTGGATCCTCATTCCTCAGTGGGGACGATGATCTGTTGGTTATTTCGGCACTTTGGGTACAGGGTGTTGTTGATATTGAATCTTGATAAGACCAGAAATCCGTTGGTCATTGCTTGAGGTGGTCACAGATCCACTGCTTCCTCCGTGTGGGACTTCCTCCGTAAGGAGGTCACACAAATTTGCCGGTCATTAGGTGACCTGGCCTTCATTGCAATTGGCCTTCAAACCAATTAGGTGCTTAGTAAGGTGGTCACAGAACATTGGATCACTCCGCGAAGGCTGGGTAACTAGCTTGATGCTGGGGAGAAAGCATAGATCCAATGGGAGATCGGTGATGGTAGCAAACATGCTTTGGTGCTCCGGAAAGCTGCTACAGTGTTGTTTATTGCTTGAAAGGGACTGGCAATGTATTGTTCATATCATGGGCATCGCAGTCATAGTTATGGGTCGATGAGGGAGGTTAGAGGTAGTCGCAGTTTCACTGGTCAGCGATCACGTCTTGAAGTTGCAAATGTGTTGGCCGTTAAATATGGTGATTATTTCCCAGGTCAACTGAGGTCACTTTTAGGGATGCACAGGTCCATATATGGTCATAGGTCCACGTGATATGGTCACCGATTGGGTGATCTCTCCAACAGTTCACATCTCCATTCTCCCAGAAATAGCAGGTCTACATTGGTCAACATTGGTCTGTATTGGTCAACACGTAGGTAAGGTAGCTACAGACATTTCGGTAAAAAACTGATTTGCCCTGATCTAGCCCTTGGTCAATACGTGAGGTAGTCACCGATCCATTGGTCAATACGTGAGGTGAGGTAGTCACCGATCCATTGGTCAATACGTGAGGTAGTCGCCGATCCATTGGTCAATACGTGAGGTAGTCGCCGATCCATTGGTCAATACGTGAGGTAGTCGCCGATCCATTGGTCAATACGTGAGGTAGTCACCGATCCAAAGGTCAATACGTGAGGTAGTCACCGATCCATTGGTCAAAACGTGGGGTAGACACAGACTTATTGGTCCGTCTCAGTGACGTCATGGACCTCCACTGGTAGCCCTGTGAGGCTTCAGAGGTCACCGTGAGGTCACCGTGAAGGACCCCCAGGTCCATTGGCCACCCGCTGAGGAGCTGACAGGTCAATCGGCCACTCTGGGACGGTGAACCCCGAAATAGCGTCACCCATTTGAGTTACGTCTTGGCCCGGTTTAATGCCGAGCCGGGTCGATGCAGGGTGCTTCGGAACGGAGCCAGTTCGCTGAAAGCCGGTGCCGGTTCCGAAAAGTACTTAGCTGTGACGGCACCTGATGAACGGGGCACTGAAGTCGTTCACCTGTCTGCCGGCGATGAGCCCGCTCCCAGCCACCCGGCGGCGGTGCCGGTCGATCGTGGCCGGCGGCGGTACAACAACAGAGCAGCACTGAGCAACACAATAACCAAGAGCGCGGCACACAGCTCAGCACAGTCACTAGAGACCATAACACAGCTCAGAACAGCGCCCAGACACCATAACACAGCACAACATAGATACCAGTGACCATAACACAGCTCAACGCAGTAGCCAGATAACATAACACAGCTCATCACAGCTACCAGAGACCATAACACAGCTCAGCACACCTACCAGATGCCTGAACACAGCTTAGCACAGCTACCAGACACCATAACACATCTCAGCACAGCGACCAGACACCAGAACACAGCTCAGCACAGCTACCAGAGACCACAACACAGCTCAGCACAGCGACCAGACACCATAACACAGCTAAGTTGGCTCCCAGCCACCACAACACAGCTCAGCACAGCGACCAGACACCAGAACACAGCTCAGCGCAGTGGCCAGAGATCACAACACAGCTCAGCACAGCGAGCAGACACCATAGCTCAGCACAGCACAGCTACCAGAAACCACAATCAGCGTTCGATGACGTGGACGACGAGATACACGCAGCACAACGACCAGCAACCAGAGCGCACTACACATCGACCGATAACAAGACACAGCACATCGACCAACGACCACAACAACTAACAAGTGGTACAATAGCGCACAGATGGCCGCTCCCAGCAATAGTTACAGCACATCAACAACAAAAATGACACCACATCGCAGAACCAACTCAGCAACAAAGCACAGCGACCGACGTCCGACAAGCAACAACAGTTTCATATGAATTAGCATAGCACAACTTTCGAGCACAACACACAAAACAGCCACAATCGATCACAGCCCACATCACACGGGCAGAGTGACCTTTGGCCACAATTATACACAGAATGTAATCAAAAATTTCGACCCAGGCCCAACAGCACACAGCACAGTAGCTTATTTGACGATCGCCTAGCATACAGATGAACGTCATCGCTGGGTCCTTATGCAGCGTTTAGTTCATTTATGCAGATTAGTGTCACATTGTTCGCCGCTAAAACTCTCCTCGTGTGCCACTTTTAGCCCTGCCAGTTGTCTATGGTCGACATATATGACTAACGACTGGTCACTGGATCAATGTGGCAGAGTATCGAATGGAACGCCGGCCTTATGACCTCTACGTAATTGCTCTATGCAATTAGATCTACAAAAAGTGATAATAGAATAGAAGTATGTACAAGCGCCGTGCCACTCCGAAGGCCACCTGGTGCTTCCCATCATCATAGGACAGTCTTCAGATGCCGCTTGGCAGTTTGGAGCTTCCTCTTCCATCTGTTGTCTTGCATTTCACATCTGGCTTTCCATTTCCAAACTGGCGACAACTATCAGACACATCTGATTTCCCTGTTCCATATGGTAGCTCCTCGGTCCCATCTGGCAGCTCCCCGTCCCCATCTGGCAGCCCTCCGTCCTGGGAGTGCGGGGCCCTGTTTCACCGGTGATAGCAGCACGCTGCTTTTACACGTGTCAAATTGGGTTTCCATGGAAACATCAACAGGCCCATTGCTCCAACACTACCACAAGTGTGACGTCAGCTCGCGCAATTTGATAGCAGCGTGGTAGCAGCGTCCCGTGAAACACCGCCCCGGCCCCGGCTGACCGGCCGACCGGGGATGAGAGACGGGCCGATTCATGGGTCGATTTGTCGGTCCGCGTCAGACCCGGCCGGTCCGTCATCTATGCGGCGTGCTTGGAGTGACCATCAGCCAACGTCGCTTCAATGCCGCCGCCGGCGGCCGGGCGCCGCTCGTGCATTGTTGCAGGACTGTGAGTGATGCCGCGCGACGCCGCCGCCGACCGCCGACAGGGGTCCCCGGCTCCTCCCCGTCGCTCTGATAGTCATAGTTCGTAGTCATAGGCAGGTTTGATGACCCCACGATCAGCGGCGACAGACTATTCAGGCGTCTGAACAGCCTACAGGAGCCGCCGAGGCTGGTAGAGTGTAATGTAATCGGCAGGCCATCATATTATCATATTCATCCGACAGCGCTGAGGTCTTTATTTGGATCCGGAGCTGATGTAGAGCGAGAGAGGGCTATATCGAGCCTGGCCGCCGTTGTCCTTCCTGGTGGTTACCAGATAGGCACGCGTCCACTATAGGTAACTGGCTGTAACTGGCCCACTGGGTGAAAATGGCTGTATGGCTCATCCAGTATCTGAGTAACTGTGTGTATTTGTGTATCTTACTTGCCGAACAACTGTGCGTCTGAGGCATCGTATGATCGGCCGCATATCCTTAGTTAATTTTAAGCATTTCAGTGGATGGTGCCTGGTGGATGAAATGCTGTAATCGAGACATCGCTATGATACCTATAGTGATGTCTGACATCAGCCGCGTGTGATGTGGCGACACCTGACGTCGACCGGCGGTGCCGCGTTCGGAAGCTGCGCGCGTCGACTCTGAAGCGCCTTTTTTGCGTACCTCCGCCGTGAGACGCATTGACAGACGGTGACACTAGTGACAGGCTGTCAATGGACTGTCAACACGGCTGTCCACCGCCAACCCGTAGCGGTATGTCGGCTGAGATAGCGGGCAAAAGAAGAGGTCAAACTCAGGTCACACCGTGGTGTGTTTCGGGATCACGCAGCCTCATTTCAGAGGTGCCTTGGGTACTCGCGGTGTCTCAACATTTTCAGGGACAAACTATCCAGCTAGTCGGACCTGTGATGACCTTCATAACCCGAAATAGTCCTTTCACCACCAAATCGAAAAACAGCCAGCTGCAAACTGTGACGGAAATACCCGGTCTGCTGAACCGTTTCTCTTAGAAATAACCCGCCAACTGAACCGCTGGAGAGGGCCGCTGCCGCCCTCGCCTTTACCGCAACCCCCTTTCATCCACATCCCGAGTGGTTGCGTACGCACGGTACGTACAGTGCGTGATGCACGGCACGGGTATGAATGGTGATGACGTCTTTGGTTCAACGGGGCGGCAAGCTCTGTAGGAATCATTGCACGATAGTGGGATGTTCGGCTCAAGTCTGGGAGACGGGTGTGATGCAAAACTTGTCTTAGGGAAGGAAGCGAGCGGCAAATACATACACAGCTGAGCTCATAGCTCTCAGCAGGTACTTGCATTATAAAAAGTATACCGTATCCATAGGACTGCTATCAGCCACCCATATAAAATGCAGAACTCCGAAACACAAACTTTTCAACTTCCTACAAAGTCCCTGTCTCGTCCACCAAGACCGAGACTAGCGAACGCTGCAGCTATTTGTCACTTTGTCAGATTTGCTCCACGATTGTTGAGCACGGTCGCTTGAAACGTCAGAGTCTTTGTTACCAAACATTATATTTCTTACCTGACAGCAAATGGAAGTGAATGAAAATTTATTACTGGGCGTGGGTCTAGCCTTATAATGAGTTGAATGACTTCCAATTTCCTTCCAATTATGGTACGTGTCCACCACAACTGGCCAAGATTCAGTGCATTCCGAGAACAAACAATGGCTTTGCAAGAAACTGGCAACGATGTCTTCATCTGGTACTCAGTATGTTCAAAGCACTTTGTATATTTGAACAGTTTGGGTGGCTTTGTTGACTCTCTACCGTGTTGATTTTGGAAATATCGCTTGATATTTGTGCCCCATTTACGATATATGACATTTTCTGATAAAACGACTATCGAATTTTGCCGGTCAAAGTGTTTGCTGAAATCAGGTGAAGCAAAAACATTTTACTTTTTTTGCAGAAAAAAACATGCATGCTGCTAGTTTATCCTCAAAATCATAAGACGAGGTTTGAATCTCGCAAGAACAACTGTGCTGTATAATCAAATACCCTTCCAAGTTCCAGGTCGTTACAAAATGCATTTCATGTTTGTAATCGTTTTATCGTTCTTCTCGAAATGATATAAATCGTATTGCTTGTTTGCGATGTAACTTAATAGCGTATTAACTTTCTTGGCTATATATATATTGCATGATTAAAAGTTGCATAGCAGTAGCTTGTTCTCTTATGCAATACACAATGTGATGCATTTAGCTGTGCCTAAATAGCACTGCAGGGAAAGCAGACATAACAGGGAATTCTGTAACTCAATGCATGATATCTTATGTAAACAATTATTTCGCGCTGGCGGGCATATTATCGAAGGTCTTGGAGACGCTCCAACCATATACGTGACAATGTCACATCATTTTTAGCTAACTTTTGCTTCGTTGTTCTTCGACGACCATATAAGACGATTATGAGGCTTTACTACAATATATAACGAGCACGTCTGTTAGCCCAAACATGTGAACCATCATTTATCGTCCAGTTTGTCAGTAAATGCCACTAACAAGAAAACATTTTCAGTGTGATAGTGGTCGTGCTCAAATGCCGAACAGATGATGTCCTCATACCCCATGTCTTCAGGTGGATCGATGGTTTAGTTGTATCTCTCAGTGACAGACTCCACAAGGAAAACGTGACCTTATCCATATGAAACGAAATATAAATTTACGGTACAATTTGTCAAGTATTGCGGTATATTTACAAAGGTGCAAAACAGATTTTGCCTGGATTCGACGGGCCTAAGCCGTCTTTGAGACAAGCGATGCCTTATCCCAGAAATTAGAATTAAGAGGACCAACATAGCCTTTACAGGTCCATATTCCTTTGCACCTCACATTGCTTAGATCGCTGGTGATATGAGTGGGCCAAAATGGCGTAAACCCTCAACGCATTGATGTTGAATACAGCATTTTGTCCACCAGGCAAAAATGAAAGTTGGTTGTTCGAATGTTGGCCTATACACATATGATGCAGCTTAGCGGCGAAAAAGATGCCATATCAGTGAGCTGTTTTCCGTATAGTGGCCAGTTCTCGACATGACTCCATTCACATGGTCCGTATCTATCTGCCGGCCATCGCCATGCCCCTCGCTACATCACGGATAGTAGTAAAATGCTGCTCCAAAGCCTGCACGACGTGACAAAAACATCCAAGAGCGACAAATATGGAGGCACATTACATGCGTGCTTTCCATGTGCAGCGAGTGTGAAAACATGTCAAACAGGTGCCTTTAAAATTTGAAACATTTAGGGACATTTTTTTCGTGTAAAAGGTGTTAAGCCCCAGCTTATCCTGGGCCCAGCGCGACGGGAACTGAGCGATGAGGATTGTTCGGCGCTCAAACCGCGGCCGGACAGACTTTTAGCATGTTCTTCGGCTGTATCGTGTACTAATTGCACTGGTGAGAGCACTTTCATGGCCGGCCGAGGCAGATTATCCATTGTTGAGGCCTCAGGTTGGCTGGTGGGACTGTTTTTCTGGCTCTGGCTCTGGTACCGTCGTCCATTGGTTGAGGAGCGGCTGTCCTGCCACACCGAACCGGCTCGAACGTCCGTGACAGGTTCACTGCACGGATTCTACCCATCACGCAGGTGTATTGTGCACTGTCACAAGGCCGGACAGCATTGCTATTTATATCCGAACGTCGACAAACAACCAAAACAATGGAGCAAGCACACCACTCACCGAAATGCATTGGAGATGATCGACAAAAGAAGTTTTAAAGTGTCTTTAAGCTAATGTTTTTTTTTTTAATTCTAATTTCCCATTGCATAACATAATCGCAGCTTCGGCCGCTGCAGAGACATACTCCCATTAAAGCTATTCAACTTTCAAAGCTAATCACAATTCGTTTCCCTACGCAAAACAAATGTTATTTCCCATCGTTCGAGATTAAATCGCTGTTCGCTATCTTACATTTTTACTGAAACGTAGAATTGCTGGGAATGTAACACAAAATACTATAAGCTATTTTTATAGGAACCTTTCGTTCCTTTCGCTATGAGCTTGATTCGGTGTAATTCGGCATGTTTTACCGTTTGAATTCGCTAGCTACTGGTTAGCTTTCCAGCTGCGACTTAGCGCTAAACTCTTCCATTAACGGACATCGTATCTATTGGATTAGTGCTGGTTCTCTGAAAACCCGGCTGCAATCCGATTTCTCCATGATGTTCTTACATGTTTCAAAACTTGTGGGATATGTTTAACAAATCTAAGCGACCTAAGCGGCAAATAGAAGCACGGCGTTTAATTGCGACCAGTTGATGTCATCTAGCAAGCTGGCTTATGACTTATGATGTTTATTCACATGGTATTCAAGTGATAGCAAACGGTCCATAGGCAAATGCAGATGTTAACAATGGTGTAAAATTGGCACAATGCACAGGTACCCTTATAGAAATTTGAAAAGTGTAGAAAATATTACAAAATAAATATGACTTCCCAATCTCACGCACCCACGCTGCTACTAAGTTATTAGGCTAATTTGATTGGTGAAAATCTGTAGCTGCCTGGACGGGGGATTCCGGTTGAAGCGCAGTCACGTGACCTGCGATATCTCGGTGCGCTCTAAGCGGAAGGGGTGTGCCCTTATAGGTTCGTTAACTTTTGAGCCTATTTATTTGTGTCGTAACGATTGCAAATAATTTCAATCGTCGATGGACAGAGAATTGAAAAAGCATTACGAATATGTATATTTTGACTGGAAAATACGTCAATGGCAGCCTGCAGCCTATTTGGCACGGGAAGCTTTTTTCCGGAATTGTCAGTACTAATTGCGCAAAACTACGCCTAAACTGGAAAAGATGGTTCAGGTAACAGCGCAGTGTGTTTATACATACGGTTTCTTTAAGCGCACTGCACTCATTTCGGATCAAGTACGCCCTGAATGGATATTTCTTTTTTTTTACCTATACCATTTTCTTTTACCTTCCAACGAAGCTGCCATATGAAGCACTTTCACAGTATCGATGCATGCAGGCCTGTAGATCATAATGGATAGGTACATTATTGTAAATTCCACATATTTTACTACGCATATAATTATAATTTCCTAGAAAAAGAATCGTGATATCCCCTTCCGAAAACGAAAATTCATCGTTTTTTCCACTTATTCTGCCTCCGATTCCATTTCACTGGCCTTCTCAGGCTTGAAACGGGACCTCTTAGACTGGAACACGGGCCCTCTCCAGCTTGAAACGGGCCGTGCTTTCCAGCTCAGGGGCGTCATCGACGTTGTGTTCGGAGGGGTCGCGACCCTGCATTTCTTATGAAACCAGAGCAGTCGGACCCCACACTTTGAGCACTGGTACTTATCTATGAAAATAAATTACCTATTTCTTATGTAAATCTAGTGCTCACCCCCAAAAATAGTGGGTAAAATCAGGAGCTTTATGGGCTTTTGTGGGATTTACTTTGACTGACCGTCTGGCCTGGCCCCCTCACTTGTATTTTAGGGCCTTGGTTTTCAGGTGGCGTGCGTGGCTCGCAATTCGCATCGTCTGTTGTGCCGTTGTGCCGCGTTTATTCTTGTGGGAGCCGGAGGTAAGTAAGATTTGTTTTAATAGAAAATGTTTTTGTGTGATCAAGTATATCTCACTTTCCATCTTTTGTCTCGTAGCGTGTTGCCGTCAGCCAAAGGGGTCCATCTCTGATCTCCCAATGATTTCGAATGCACACCACCTCCCACATCAATATAACGTTAGATCATTCTCATTATTAGGGGCAGCAATTGAGCTGCCCCGGTCTCAGCATTCTGATTTGGGGCAGGACTTTGTCTGCCCCGAAAATCTCGTCTAGCTCCCTGCCACATTTTGCAGACTGGTAGGTAGATACCTATCTCAGTTCAAGTTCACAATTTATTTTAGGGATCTACGCTGAGTTGGGGAAACTGTGGTTATCTGTTTCATTTTTGGAAGCTTCCATTTTTGGAATGCTCTTTTAAAAATAGAAGGGTGTGACGGCCGATATACTTTGGTTTAGTAGTCGCGACTCGTAGAGCAGCACTTTAACGATGTTCTGCTGCGTTTTAGTGTCGCCGCATTGACCTCTATAGAGGTCAATGTGTCTGCGGCGCGTCTGAGACAAACGCGTCGGCGTGGTTTTTGACTTTTTGATTAGATCTCGGCCGAAATCAGAGAAAGATAGGGCAAGAACAAGGTAAGATTACTGTTAAAACGTTGCAAACAGGTTGCAAAGCAAATGTATATGTTGCACTCAAGATTCTCGTTGCACTACTTTGGTTACATTATTGGCTGCAATTTATTTGGTTGAACGTCAGACGGATCTGCATCTCGTCGGCTTCGGAGTTTGAAGTGTCTCGTCGTCTTATCATTTTCTTTCCCCTTTTCCCTTGCTACCCCATTACCAATACACGTAGTATTTAATTTATTTTATTTGTTATCATTTTGGGTTTTGAGGCTTTCAGCCGTAACAAAGGGCATTTTCCAAAGATTGGGACGCTCCTTCCATAAATGGGACGTCTGGTAAATGACATTTCACAATAAATCCCGACCTAACACATTATTGGGTGAAAAGTTCCAACGGTACCTGTTCAAACATTAGTAAAAATGTATAGTATAGGTGTTTTTCGATGTGAAATATTGTTAATTATTTGCAAACATCGAAAAGCTAATAAAATTCTGATTTTCCTGTTACTAGTTAATTTAGTCTAATTTCAATAACAACACAATTAGGTTTTGGTTGTTGATGTAGGTGGTAGGTGCATTTTTGGTAAGTTTAGGTTAGGTTTTGTTAATTTAGGTTAGGTTAGGTTTGGTTATGTTTTGTCCGAGCTATTGGTGCCTATACTTATCAGTGTTCATAATTTGGTTTAGGTGTAAATTATCTGGCTATTTTAGGCGGTTATTTATGGTAACACCTTTGGTTAACATTAATCAATAGATATAACTAATCTAGCCACAGTGGAAATGTTCGGTACTATTGAAAAATTTCGACCTATTGTAAC
Source organism: Amphibalanus amphitrite (assembly GCF_019059575.1). NCBI lineage: Eukaryota > Metazoa > Arthropoda > Thecostraca > Balanomorpha > Balanidae > Amphibalanus > Amphibalanus amphitrite. Next base: position 2,105 of record NW_024882544.1, on the reverse strand, counting down.
GGTTGCTACCATTGCCACTGACACTATAGAAAGAGCGCTTGTTACTTACCAGAACCTGCTTCACGCACGCCACCACACGCTTCCCATTTTTTACTACACACAAATATTCTCAGGCCATGCGGCCAGTAGTCGCCTGTGGCTGCATTGGAATCGCCTAGAAAGTCCAAATGTAATTTGGCAGAAAAGACCAAGATAGCGTGTAGAGATAGCATATGGAAGCTCATTTGTTGAGTTGTAGGTACTAATAATTTATCCAAATTATTTGTTTTAAATAAAAATCGATGGAATTTGTATAAGTACCACAGTTCCATGAAATACAGTCATTACCATTTAATGCACCAAGTTCTTTGGCATACCTTGGACATTTTCCGCCTAATTATATTCCAACTAGAAATGGCACTTGGCAGCCACGTGACGTCATGGGTTATGACAAAGTGGCTTTTTGAAGTACCGTAAAACGGGGTGTTAAGGGACAGTTTTGAGGCGTTTTGTTATATAACTTAAGAAGGGTTGGGGATAGAAGCATCAACTTAGCAGCATTTTATGTGGAATTTGGTGCTTTACAAGCCTGCTACATAAATTTTTTTAAATATATACATGCATATTATTTTTTATTATTTTTCATCACTGTCCCCTGGCACCCCAATGTGGGGTGTTAAGGGACACCTATATTATTCCAAGAAATGGTCATCAAATGCTCACAATTTGGGTGTGAAAGGCTACACAATTTATTTATTGAAATGTTTTGCATATTCTGTCACAAAACAAGTCAGGTTCATTCACCACTAATGGCCTTATTAGCCAATTACATGTAATGCGGTTTACGCTTCTGGAAAATGTGCTAATTATAAGGTAAACAGAACCAAAAAGTACCCTTTTGTCATCAACAAAAAACCATTTTGAAGCTAGTCACTTGTCATTATGTTGCCCTATTTGTTTTGGCCTTTTTATGATGACATCACATTTCATTGACCCATCATTGTTAAAGAGTGTTAGGTACGGGGCTTTTGAGGTGTATTGTTATATAGCTTAAGATGTGTTAGAGATAAAAGCATGAACTTGCCAGCATTTTATGTGGAATTTGCTGTTTTCCATGCCTACTGAAAGAAAACTTTATGAAATTATATTTAGATATTATTTTTTATTTTTTCTTCCCTGTCCCTTAGCACCCCACATCCACCTCAAAATATGCATGTGTCCAGAAAAGAGGAAGAGGATGATGAATGAATGGGTGGATTTGTATAAGTTTTTCAGGAAACATGTGCAATACATGTGACAATACACCTATGCATTCATTTCACCTGTACACTCGGGGGCAGATTGATGTTCCACCACTCCCTACCCATCGGGCTCCCATGGCTCAGCACTGGCTGCTGTCAGTGGCAGGACTGGCAGCACTGGCATTGGCAGGCAGTGCTGAGCAGTGCTGAGGGCAAACACTGGCAGCAGCCACTACTGATCCATGGGAGCTCGATGGGTAGGAAGTGGTGAAACATCAATCTGCCCCCGAGTGTACACCTACTAGTTTATGTGATACACACAGAGTTTTGGAGATGACTCAATTTTGTGAAAATGTAGCATGATTTTCAAAACAATTTTTGAACCAAATCACTTGCATGAAAAACCATGCCATTTTGTCCTATAGTCAAGAACAAATCAGTGTCAACTACCAAACTCAAGTTTTTATTTAACCTTCTCAAATTAGGAACTTAGCATGACTCAAAGTTTTTCCCACGCAACTGTCCCTTATCACCCCACTGTCCCTTAACACCCCATTTTACGGTATGACAGGGTGCGGCTAGTTGTCGCCCACGGGATTGTCGAAAAAGCCCAAATAACCAAGGAACTTGGCGGATTTTGACCAAGGCTGTTCCACAACGCCCTTGCACAGCGCCAGCATTCACAGCAAGTCAAAGTGCAGCTCCGTTCTGTTATTCTGTTATCTGCATTATTTCTATTGATAAATACCTAATTTATAAGCGATAGGCCTGAGGAACTGCTCTTTTATTGTATTCTAACATGTGTATCGTCCCTGAGGCCACTGTGCTGCTTGTATTCTCTTAGAATCTGAAGAATTATTGCCTATTTGATAATTTATTTGTAAA